>NW_004955480.1:5554468-5611368 GCF_000276665.1 Chinchilla lanigera | reverse complement strand
AAGGAAAATATATAAAATATATTCTAGATTTTGTTAGAGGAAAATTTAACCCCTCTCATTCTTTTTTTTATTTTAAAGATAAAGGAATGAAAACATATTAACAAACACACAGACATAAAAAAACAGCACAAAAACAATAAAAGCAATACAGAATTTCAGACAAGGTGATAGGAAATTAGCAATTGTTGTTGTATTGCATACCCCTCTCATTCTTGTTTTTGCATAAGAATACTCTTTACCAGGTCTCTGCATGGGCGCATTTATTCATAAAAAGATTTGGAAATTGCTATAGTTTAGTTGAAGAATAAAAATTGGCGAGTAAGACAGGTACATTCTATGTTCATGGATCTAATACAAATGTCAGTAAACTGTGGTCTCTATCTCTTCTGCCCTACTACTTATTGTTATGGAATATCGCCAACCTAATTCATTTGTATTTTGCCTTTGCCTACTGTCGCATTATAATGATAGTGTTAGATTCTGTGACGGAACCCATAGATCTCAAAGCCTAGCACATTTATTATCTAGCCTTTTGAAGTAAACATTTGTCAATCACTGATGTAATAGGAAAAGTCATTCAGTCAATTCAGATGCAAGGAATAACAGAGGGACACCAGGGACTACTTTGCATTTGGGTGGTTATTCACAGGGGACCCTGTTTGAGGAAGTATGACATTTGACCTGGAACACTGGGGAGAGGTTTCATGTTAGGCCATTTATTTATTGGTCAGAGATCAAGATTAGTGCTCACCTAGAACTTCCTCTCTTTACTGTTTCTTCTGCACATTATAAAGGTGCAGAGCAAGGCTGCCTTTTTCTGTATGGGCAAAACTTGACATATTTTTGTTTCTGTTCTACTTCTCCTCTTTCTGCTTAGTGATTAACTCTGGGAGCTTCTGGTCCAAGATCCTATTTTCTGAAAAAGATACAACAGATCCTGCGCACTCTATGATCCGTTTCTCAGTAGGAAAGTTGTACTGTCTTAGTTCTGGCTTGCTTACTGTGTATTCCTAATTGACTACCACTCAGACAGGAAAGGCAAGCGATGAATCAGCTGCTTCCTAGCAACATTTCTTTCAGCACAGTGACATTTTTGATATCAAAACAGAGAATCTAGAACAAGCTCTCATGAATAAAGCACAATTTATACATAGAATAAATGATCCTACTAGGCAGTACAGAATCTAATGTTAGATACTGAAATTCAAATAAAATCTTGAGATTTGCATTTTAAACTTTGTCTGCTTAAACCATGGGCTAATGAGTAATGAATAATTAAAATGTAGAACCATACGTAGGTAACCAGAGATGTGCTAATGGGAGTCATGTTATATGTATAAATGACTAGCAAAGTCACAAGAATTGTCCATGTATTTCTCTTAATATATTGACAATATCTTTATATTGATTTTGCTTTCATCTGAGACACTTTCAATTTGCTCTGCTCACAAAATCATCACAACATTCCTATTAATAATCAATGTCAGTGGCATTAATGTTATTTATAATACTGAGTAATCAAATAACTTCTCATAACTCTTAGCTGCTATTAACACCACTGAATTCAAAGGGAGTGGTAGGATCTTAACCAAGCCATCTCATTGCACAGCTCAGAATGCTTAACATTCAGTCCTCACTACGAGGCTAGGTTTATTACAGAACAGGCTTTGTAGTCATACAGTTATAGATTAAAAATCTGTGATCTGCTTCTCATGGGCTGTATATTTCATATACATGCACATATGATTTGCTTAGCTATGAAAGCCTGTTTCTTCATCTTTAAATTATAGATAAAACACATAGTTAACAGGATTGCTTGAACTGTGGGTAAGTGCAGCACCTTCACTCACTTAGGTCCCCGATTGGGAATGGCTGGGTCCGTCATCACTACATCACAAGCAATAAAATGAGCTCCAGCAGTTTTCCATTGCACCCGAGTTTAAGGCAACAAAATGCTAACAATTGCCTGGTGAAATTAGTGTGGAATGTCTAATAAGCAATGGATACTTCCTTTTTAAAAATAAAATAGAAGTTCTATTAATTGAGGACACAGGCATTGAAAGCTCATGCAAATTAGATTATTCCATCACTAATGCCCATGTGGATTCACAACAGGGATATGATTTTGTGAGTAAGAGGTACACATGTGGCTCTGTGTATGACACATAATTAAACAGCAAAAGACTTAGAAAATCTAGAATGGAAGTAGGGAGTTATTATACAACTCCATTGTGAGAATTGCAGTCTATGATGCGAACTCACCTTTTCCTTAGCAAATACATCCTTAGGTTTTATGCATTAAAAAGGTAAGAAAACCCTGGAGTAAGAAAATTCAATGAAGAGCGTCCCTTAGAAATACACGCAAAGGTATGGTCTGATTTTGTTTGGAGGTTTCATGTTTTATAATGGGGTATGAGGTAGATTCAGAATGAAGTTTTACCTTCTTATTATAGAATATTTTTAAATTGCAGGAAAGTTCTATGCCAACTATCATGTATTCAGCCAGGTACTTCCAAAGATCACACTAGATAAGACTTTTAAATTTGCTTTCAATCCTTTCAAACAGCCTATATGATACTATCACAGAATATGAGAATCAGGACATTGAATAACTTGCAAGGACTCTCTGTGTGGTTCTGAAATAGTCCCACATGGAGTTGAGGCTCTATTTCGAAAGCCTCTACCTTTTTCTCTATGCCATGCTTCCTTACGCTTGCAGACGATGAATAACTAGGATTTTCATCTACCAGCACAAAAAGATGTGATTTGAGTTTTCTATGGGCTGATCAAAGTTCCTATTCATTTATGTTCACATTTCTCAGAGACAAGAGAAAAGGAATCAAATCAGAGCCTGTTTCCAACTGTCTTCCCTCTACCTTCTCTCAAACCATTTGGTGAACATCCCATCTGAGGAGCTAGAATTAGAAATTCAGAGACTTTGTTCACTGTATCTTTGTAACATCAAACCATCTTCTCCATTCAGTCACAACTTCTGTAGATTCAACAGAGGAAAAAATATAATCTGAGACACCTATTTGTCAGCAGCCAACTGCTTTCTCAACGGGCTGCTGGTGTGTTAGAAAGTTAGAGTTATACTTTTGAAAACTTTGACCTTCTACCTTACAGATTATTACCATTGACTGTCCAAGTCAGCATGAAAGCCTTGAGTTGGTCGAAAGGTTATCATGTTATAAGAACAAGATTTACATTGTTCTAATATTTTGGTTCATTTGGTTAGTTCTCTTGGAGAGAAATCTGTGGAGAATTTTCATGGTAATTTAACATAGTCCTTCACCTGTGATTTGGACCTCTGGTGCATATATGGATTAATATTTTTCAAGTTGAAAAAAGAAATGATGAATAGTTTGGAAAAAAGGAATAACAGGAAACCACCTGTACTGCTTAAATGAAAAAAAAATAATAATGTTTATGTCTACTTTTAAACCATACAAATGGAAAAACATATGGTCTAATTTTAGTCTCCTACTATGGAAAACCTTAATGAATTGACATTTGGAGATCCAAGCCTATAATGTTATTCACCTGGATTAAATTGTGGCTTGTGCTTGGAAAGAAACCATCTCACGATATGGATGTGGATTATTTGGATAGTAAGGATTATGTGCAGAATTCCAACCTGCACCTTTGAAAGCTCTCCTTTTAAAGAACTCCATGGTGAAAGAAGAAATCTTGCAACAATTGTTATGTTAAATGTAATGGATATATGGGGACTTTGGACTGCTCAGATTCTGTTTTCCTCCTTCTGATTTCCCCTTGAAGAAATAATGTTCCCTTTTACAAAATCTTTCTGGTACTGTCAATCAAGATGTTACTTTTCTCCTGGCAACTGGTTGTATGAAGTAAAGCTGTGATTGACTACTATGGTTCCCACAAAGTGTATGCTGAACCATGTGATTTAAAAATGAATATTGAGGCAAATGCTTTAAGAAAATTCATTATTCCTTGCTATTCACAACCTAATGATTCCTCTGTCTAAAGAAAGGTTTTAATCCATCCCTTCCATTTTGTAATATATTTCAAAGTCTCAATGTACATTTAAAAATTCTTTTTATGATCTCTTTTATTCTTTCACTTTGGTTAGTCAGATTTAGTTTCTGTTGCTGCCAAGCAAAGAATGAAAGAAAGAATGACACATTGAAGAAAAAAATGACACTACCATTTTGTACCTTGAAAGTGAAAAATATAGTAGTTGTGATAATTTGCACTTTTAATCCTTCAGTTCTAGAACGAATTCCAAGATATTGTTCTAACAATTTCTGTCACTTTGGCTTGCATGCCAGCTGTGGAACAATGCTGGGTTTTCAGAAATAGAAGGGCCTGTCTGGCTAGTTTTAAAGTGTAGGCTAAGAAAGATAGTTGTATATAAATGTGTTTCATTGCAGCCCATTTGAAGGCTTTGACATTTCTACCTGACCCAATATTTGGTATTTAATGTCTAAGATTTAAAGTTCACAATTAGGTAAGTTACTACCATTAATCTTGCACTCATGTGAAAGATGTAGAAATATAAATCCTTATATGAGAAAACTTAATTTAAGTGGAACTTTGGGAGAGAGTACTGTATGATATTTTATGTCTCAAATACATTTTTAGACAAATCATGTAAGTATTGAGGTGTGTTTATCAGGTCACTTTTTCTGTATTTCATAGACAGAGTGAGTGTTGGGAGGATCATGACAGGGTGGGTTTTTTGTCCTCTTTACTTCACATCTGGATCACTACTATCTTTTTCTCATTACCGGTAGTCAGAATTCACATGATGCGAAGATTTTCTCTTGACAAGGGGAAAGAGACTTAATGGATGAAGATACCTGACAGACATTGCTTTCCTTCCATTCCCCACAGATTTCCTACTGGTATAATTTCACATGTACGGACTCCTTGTAGGGTGCTGTTATTTGAATGATTTGTGCTCTGCAAATCTCATGTTAAATCTAGTCCCATTGCCACAGTATGGGAAGCTGTGGCTTTTTGAGTGATGTTGAGATGGAGGAGCTCTGTCTTCACAAGTAGACTGATATACTTTGAAAATAACTTGTGGGAGTGGATTCTCCCTCTCCTGGTCTTCTGCCTTTTTCTTTTTCCATCTTCTTTCATGTGAGGATGCCCAAGGAAGTCCCACATCAGGTTAGCATTGTGATCTTCTGCTTCCATGTTCTAGGACAGTGAGGAAGTGATTCCTTTCCTGTGGGATTGTTGTTATAACAATGCACAATGGACTAAGGGCAGGGTCTTTGAGTTTCAGAAAACTGGGAACCATTTGCAGCAATGAGAAAGTTTTAATACTTGGTAGTCACTGGACATCATTTTTGCCAACCTTCTAATTTTACCCTTAGGACTCACATTCTGATTTGATATTTATTCCAGGAATGAAGGAAGGAAGATAAGAGTTTACGTGAAATACAGTAAGTTTCTACAAATAGGAAATATAGAAGCACAGATTAAAATCTTGGGTGTTTGGCATAGTATGTACATTCTTTTCACTACAAAAGACCTGCTTTTCTCGATCGTTCTTAACCCAGGCTTGCTAAGCCCTAGCTCTCAGCGGCACAGACCTGGTACTATCCATTCATCTCTGTCTATCACCCCAATCGTAATTTCAGTTCATTGTACAGATGAAAAGAAAGCAGATTCCTGTTTTAGCTAAAGCAGAGAGTTTTAGCTAAAATTGTTCTGCTCTATTTTAATATGATTTGTTCTAGATGAGAGAACAGGAACACACGTGTCACAAACTTCCAATCTTCGAGTTAACAATACCCACTGAGGAGATGAGAAGTAAGAATATGGAGTTAAAATTTCAATGAGCCATGAAATTTTAAGATTGGAGTGAATCTTCATGGGCCATCAGGTTCAGTACTGGTATTTCAGTACTGGTAGTTATAGTGTTCAGTACTGGTATTTCAGTACTGGTAGTTATAGTGGTAGTTCAGTACTGGTAGTTCAGTACTGGTATTTCAGTACTGGTAGTTATAGTGTACAATCAACTGCTGGCCCAAGACTGGTGTCATCTCAGTAAATCATGCACTACATCATCACAGTGAAGGTTTATCCAACATTTAATACTTGTACCCAACACTATTCTAAGTGAATTATTGATATAATCATACTATATAGTCAGTGTCATATATATATATATATGTATATATATATATATATATATATATATATCGACTGTGTTATAACTTATGTGAATTCATATAAAACAAAGAATTCTCAGAATAATGCTATGAGTTTTTTAAAAACAAAACTTATTCCATGTTATGGATGAGGAATCTTAGGCATAGGTTTATTTAGCTTCCTGAAGGTCACATAGCTAGCAACTGGCAGTTGGTCTCATGGCTCCAAGACTGTGACATTATATTCCCTAATAGACTTGGGCAGTAGACTGCTCATGCTCTACAAAGAACTTTGGACAATTTGTGTACTTCAGAAATGATGACCTTGTGAGTGTTCTTTTCCTTATGTCTTCTAAATTATTTTTCTGTAATATAGAGAATCTATTGATTTTTGTTTATGTATTTTGTTTTCAAGTAACTTACTAACCTCAATTATTAGCTGCAATCAGTTTTCAGGGACACTTAAGTTTTCTAGAGCTAGGATTATAGCATATAAAAATAAAATACTTTTTCTTTTTTTATTTCAATTGTTATAGCCCATACCAATTTCCTGTTTTATCAGATTAGGTATAATGCAGCTCTTTTTAAAAATTAGTTGGAATGATGAAAATGTTATGGAATTTCAGAGTCATAGTAAACAGCTAAGAAGCTTTTCAGGTGCAGTGTAATAATAGTTCAGCCTAAGATAATGAGACAGAAAATCAATAGCTATTAGTGAGGGACTTTATACTAAAAATTACCTGAGCTTGGGTATTTGGCTGGGAAACAGTAAAAGGTTTAAAATTAAAGCATGCAAGTTTAATTGATAATGATCAGAAAATTGACTACTTTAAGCTGAATTCCAGTGGTCTATTCATCTGAAACAAAATAAGCAGGAAGAAAAAATTAAAGGTTTTAGTTTCTAAACAGTTCTAGGTATATATATGCACACACACATATATATAATCTTCCTCATAGTCTTATATTTAGTAAAGCTATCTATATATTATATTAAAGTTAGCATAATGCTTATTTAATTTATTAAGTAACTTGAAAAACAATATATTGACTCTTTTAGTCTTTAAAAAGACTTCTAAACATTTATTTACCCGGTCCACTGTTTTTAAAAATTTAATTCACTTCAGAATCCTTCAGATATCTCCAAAGTGTCCCAGTCTTGGGGATTTTTTCAATTACTCTAAAGTAGAGACTGAGAATCTGCACTTTTATTTATCAGTCAAGGCAAGTCTAACAGATCAGCTCACAGACTGTTTTGAGAAATTTTGTCCAATCTTTAGCTTGCAACAGCACTTTGGGTTTCTAGACTGCATTTGGTCCACCTGGCCCCACCATGCACATCCCAAATTACAACGTCTTTTAGTGTTTCTCTGAACATGACATGCTCTGGAATGTTTCTATCTTCCTGTCCATATAGTCCTGACTTCTGGGAATGTCCTCATTGGCCTAGCACATTAACAACCAAACTATTCTTCTAACCTTTATTCAGACTCAGGAGAGTCTTGATTCCTGTCCCCAGGGTGGTAGGTTCAAAAATTCACATTCCTCACGATTGGAGGACGTGGCCATGCACCCTTCCATCTCTAATGGGGCTGAACTGGAAAGACAGCATACACTCATGCAGAAGCATCCGTGGCAGTGCTCAGCCTGTGGAAATATCCCACTCTTTGCTGAGCTTGCTATCATGATCAAAGGAAGAGTCAACAATTGCAAAAAACAGATTTAAAAAGAGTATGTACTTCTGTCATTTTTATTTACCTTGCTTAGCCTCAAGGAGAAGGTAAAAATATTTCATATTTCCTACTTCATGATCATAAAAATGAATACTGAATATATGCAACATATGCAAAGAAAAATCTGAATGTGTGGAGCTTTTAAGTACTCCAAATAAGTATTTTTAAAGAACAGAGATAATGGGTCAAAAATACACTACCGCTAAAATTGAGAAATGACAATCAGTCTGTTTGCAGAATCTGGGATGGATTTCTCCAACTTCAAGAACAATGCAGATGGATTTAAGACTATCGTAATTCCATTCAACCTAGCTCTCCCCCTTTTTGGTGTCATCTTGAAACAGTTAAAGCCATCACATTATGGTGATACATATATACTTTGTCTATAGCAACAAAACTCATAGTACCTAAACCTTGGAAGTGGCCTATATGTCCATCAACAAATGTGTAGGTAAGGAAAAGGTGCTGCTTATACACAAAGGAGCACTACTCTCATTTAGAAGAAAATGGATGCACCTTGAGACCACAGTGTTAAGTGAAGTCAGATACACAGACTTAAAATCATAGAGTTTCTCTGATATGGCAGACACAATGTGTAAAGAAAGAACAACAAAAGTATAGATAATAGGAAATAAGGAGACACATGTTTTGCGAATGGAAAGGCTGCCAGGGTATGGACTGCATGGGAGGGCAAGAAGGGAAGAGGGTGTAAAAAGGAATTAAGATGTGCTACAGATGTGTACCGACTCCCCATAAGGAATGTAATCATTATGTTTGGAAAATGTGGACTAAGAAAAAGAATAGTGTCCTAGAAATACTGTACCACTGAGTACGTTGGATCTATTGACCTGAAATTAGGTAGACACACCCTGCTTATCATTCTCCTAAAGCCCAAGTTGTGTATACTGGGAGATTGATCAGACAGCAACCTCACAGATGCTTGGAAAGTCAGGGAAGACTGATGTTGAGTCCAGAGATCTACACATCCCACGAATAAGTCTGGGGAGTTGGGACAAATACACCAAAGTCCAGGTAACAATAGTTACTGGTGAATTCAGCCTTGACTTCCTGTGTCTGACTGTGGAGGGGTCAGAGCCATATACTGGCTCCAGTAGACCTCCTCTCAGGGGCCCAGAATTTATTCATGGTGCTTCACAGCACATCATTACAGTATCAACTGTAAGAAGAAAGTAACAAACTAAATATAGCCTCTTCTCTCCCAAATTTATGAGAACAACTGCAGGACAGGGAAACAAAATATCATCTTGAAGACAGTCCTTGAAGAAGGTATTCCAAGTTGTGTCAGTCATGTGCAAGGTCTCTAGGGTATGTTTGTCCCTTCAGAGCCTAATTAGAAAGAGACAATATTTATGTGAATAGAGATTGCAAAGGCTATACTTAGAAAAAGTCTCAACATATTACCACTTATGTGATCAGACAGAAATTTTTGCAATGTTTCTTTATTTCTTTTCTTTTTTTGGTGAAATAAAAGGGGAGCCCCATCACTTCTTGTCCTTCCTAGGTGGTCTAATAGGAACAGAAAGCGTATATTTTTTTTCTTTTTTCAGAGATGCTAAATGGAGGCTATTGCTCTGTCTTTATTGTCTGTGGCATTCTTAGCATTGCCTGGCTCCTAATATGTGTAAGAGCTCAACAGGGGATTTTCATTATCTTTTCTTTTCTAACTGTTGCCTTTCTTGCTTTTTCCTTGTTTCCTTTCTTTCTGCAGGCTTCTTCATTTTCATTTCACTGGGATGTTTCTTTGAAAAAGGAGAAACTAATATACTCCTCTAAAAGTATATCTCTTTCAAAGAATAGAGGGGAACAAGATGAATAAATCGAGAGGAAGGACATGAATTGAGAAAGCCACAACTCTAAAAACTGCAATTGTAGCAGAGAGAAAAAGCAGGAAAGAACAGTAGATAGTGTGAAACAATCTTGGGAGGAACACTGAAAGCTTCTATTCAGAAATGCATCAAATTGGATATTCCCTTTAGTGCGTCAATCTCTTATTCTCAATTCTTACAGAGACCATCTCTTTTTCCTGATGCTCAGCCTGAAGTACTTCCTCTCGTGAAAAGAATGGAGTTTTTCAAACTCAAGAGCCTAATTAGGAACAAGGTTTTCCATCCTTTCACTATTGCATTGTAAGTTCAACTTCGCTTTTCTGCTCTATTTACAATGGAGGCATTTATAATAAAGAGTACCACAGTAGGACGCTGCCGTCATTGGTAGTAACGAAATGAGAGCTGCAGAGAGAAGATAGACAGAAGTTCAAGTAGCGTGGTGTCTGTTCTTTGTAACTGTTTTTGTCTAATGCAATAACAAGCAGGCGCATACCATACTGGAACTACACCAAGTGGATTGGGAAACATTTCGACGATTAATGAGTCTCATATTTAGCAATGAAAAAAAGATGCTCACTTCCAAATTTTGACACCATTTTCATAAGTTACTTTTATTTAGCTCTCAGGCAAAAGCACAACTAGAAATAGAGAGAGTTGAGAGAAAAAAAGCATTTTCATAGGTGAGATACATAGAATATTAATTTTAATAACATATAGGAGTTCTTCACAAGCACTACTTTGGTGTTTTAGCAGATGAGAATCAAGCAGGAAAACAAGATTCTTGGATTTCCCACCAGAAGTTTTGTAGAAGAACCGAGTGCCTTGCACTTGCAGTAAATTTCCTACTGATGGCAGTGTTTCCGGTAAGTACGCATATGTATGAGGTTTCTATGACAATGAATCAAAATAAAAGATCCCCCAATTTTAATATCATCCTGAGTCCTATTTCACTAGAAACCTAAACTTCAGATCTCTCTCACCCTTTGCCACAATTTCCAGTTGTTACTGGATTTTGTAAATTCAACCCTTAAAATAAATCTTTTGCTTACACCCACCATGTCAAATTCTAACCACTTTTGGCCTGAATTTGCAAGGCTGTCTTGCTGTCAGTGCTGAGTGAATGATTCCCCAACCTGCAGTGTCACCTCAGCTTAATCTTGCCTCCACGTGACTTTTCTGTTTAAAATCATATCTGGTTAAAATATTCCTCTGATTAAAATCCAACAGTAGCCTGAAATTCTCTATGGAGTAAAGTGCAAGCTTCTTAGTACTGTTTATTGCACTTTCCTGATTGCTCTCTTAGTCATCTGTTTAGTCTTCTGAATGCAATGGCCCACTGGTTCAGGGAAACGTTTTATCTCTATGTTAGCCCCACTGAACTATTTACTTATGGATCCCTGAACTGGTAAACCAACCATCTCCCCAGCAGCATATCCTAACTTTTCATCTAGGGGACAGAGGAAGCAATAATTTCCTTTCATTGTTTAAAAATCTAACTCCTATTATGTTTACCACAGGTACAGAACTCTCCCTCTTCGTGTGCTAATGTGTCACCTTCCAGTAATTATTTGCTTATTTTCTTCTCTTCTAAAATATTGTAATTTCCTCAAAAGCAAAACTCAAATGGCAACACATGCAGCATCTACCATAATATTATTGGTGAAATTAAATTGATTTTTAGAAAAATTAAATTGCATTTGAAGATTTCTGTTTTTCAGGTAGGGAGACAAGGAGAAAAGATAAAGAGACTGTCTCAAAGCCTTTAAAATAAGGCTAGAGAGTGATGTGATGATCTTTGCTAAAGTGAGGCAGTTCAGTATCACAGGATGTCTGTCTTGTTAGGAGACTTATGTAGATCGCTGTGAGCGCTACAAAATACTTAGGCATCAAAGACAATAACAGTATGTCTTTGTATTTCAAGTCTTATGCCTTAAGTGCGTTGTTTAAATACTCAGTATAAATATCATCAATTGTATGTAGAGCATGCAAATTGCTACATCTTGGGTTATTTCATTCCAGCTGTGTTGTACTTGGAAAGACTATTAAATATCCTTTACCTCATTAAACATGAAGCCTACAGCAAGCCCAAAGATTTACAAGATATCTATTTTTCCACTAGACAAGAGGAAAAGGAAGTTTTCTCCTCCCACATCTTTGTTTGAATACACCAGCCTGAGTTGAGCAAAGCTAGATTACCATAGAGTTACAGTACACACTCAGAAATTTCTACTACTCCAACTCTGAGAGGGAATACAGGTTATAAAATCAAATAATCCTGGCCCACACACAATGTGAATGCTTATATAAGTAGGAAATCAATAGACCCAAATAGATCTCTAAAAGATGGGATGTGTGGATGTGTGACCAAGAACTTTGGGTATGGCTTTCTGTATGGCTCCGGGACAATCTAAGAGAGTCATCTGTCACACATGCTATCTTGTTTGTTTCTTCCTAGACCAATTCTCATGGAAGAGGGACACAACCTGTTTAGCTATGTTCATCATGCTTATATGACTACACATATAAGCCTCTGTGCATCACATGAGTATTATTTTATCTTGCTACTTATCATTAGCACATGGTAACCTTGTCTTCTGCTGGTTTGTTTCAGTCACTGAATCAAACATTGATCAAAATAGACCATCATAATAGGAAAAGGAGAATTAAAATAGTTTTCTGATGACATTTTGACTGGGAAAAATAAGGTTCAACCTGTTAGGTGTCAGATGTGTTGAGTTTGTGATCTCAAAACGTGAGGAATGAAGTTATGAACCGAAGAGTGAGGTTAGGAGAGTTTTACTGGAAATAATAATAGGAAGAATAGTTCTTGAGTTTCCAGTGTGTAGCCACTGAGGATCTTTGTCAGTGCCATTTTATAGAGCTAAGTCACAACACTGATAATATGGATCAAACTACAATCAACCTACAGGATTACAGCTACAGTTGCTTAACTAATATTGGTGAAATTGGGAAATGAGGCACTTAGCAGGGATATGTGGTGAGCATCATTAACTTCTTCTTATCAATAACTTTTAATTGTAAAAAGAAAAAAGCCATTCCTGAAAGAGAATGGAGTAAGTGTCCAGGTATTTTGGTCACCCACCTGTGTGCCTGATGCCTGCCTGGGTTTACCGGACCAGGTGGTGGTAATTACAGTATAATCTCAAGCTGGTATTTATGCCTAGGGAGGCTTGCTTGCCTGGCTCTTACATCCCCATGTTGAGACTTGGGTCTCTTGATGTTTGCCTCCATCTACAGTCTTGGTGTGTCTCTGCACTGACTCCCTTATGGGTGTGATCCCTTTCTGATTACCTATTAATTTCTATCTAACCTAGCTGCCTATACTAATATTGCTTTTATTATGTAGAAAATCCTAAAGACCCTACCAAGAAACTATAGGAAAAAAAATCAGTAAATTTTCAGGATGGCAAAAGAACCAAAAAAATCAGTAGTTTCCATACATTAATAATGAGGTAACTGAAACTTTAAAAACAATTCCATTTGTATTGGCAATGAAAAATAACGTACTTAGGTATAAATGTAACTAAGGAAAGAAAATGTATATTGAAAACTATAAAACATTGATAAAAGAAATTGGAGTGAATACAAATAAATGGAAGCTATTTCATGTGCATAGATTGGAAATTTTAATATTGCTAGTCATACAACTCAAAGCAAATACAGATTCAGTACAATCTCTGTCTAAAATTCCAATGTTAATTTTTCAAAGAAATAGGAAAAAATCAGTTCATGGAACCACAAAAGCTCACAAATAGACCAAATAATGTTGAGCAAAAAGAACAAAGGTGGAGGCATCCTACTATCTAACTATAAAATATATTATAAAATGATTATAATCAAAACAGCATGGTACTGATATAAAAGCAGACTTACTGAGCAATGGAATAAAAATTTAAAGCCAAGAAGGACACTCATACATTTATCACCACTCAGTTTTTGAAAAAGTTTCTAAAGACAAACAATGGAAAAAAAGCTGTCTGCTCAATACATGGTGCTGAGAAAATTGCTTATCTGCTTACAGAGGAATGAAATTATAATCTTATTTTACACCGTGCATAAGACCAACTCAAAATATTAAATACTTTAATATGAGATTGGAAACTCTACATCTATGAGAAGCAAACAGAGGAAATCTTCCATGAGAGTGATCTGAGCAAGGATCTCAGATAATAAAAGCAAAAATGTGTAAAGGAGACTGCACCAAATTAAAAACTTTTCCTACAACAGAAAAGCAATTAACAAAGTGAATAGACAAACTATACAGTGGGAAGAAATATTTACAAATCATGTCTAAGAAGAAGAGAATATCCAAAATATAGAAGAAAATTAAATAGTTCAATAGCAAGAAAAAGAGCCTGATTAAAAACTGTTTAAAGGACTTGACCAGGCACTTCTTAAAAAATGATATTCAAATAGCCACCAGGTTAAAAAATGCTGGGTATTATTAATCATTTGGGAGATGCAAATTAAATCACAATGAGATAGTATTCCATGCTTCCTAGAATGGCTTTTGTCAGCAAGATGAAATGTAAGTGCTCATGAGGATAAAGAGAAAAAGGAATTCTATATACTCGGTGAAAATATAAATTAATATGTCAGTTATGGAAAGCAGTATGACAATTCCTCAAAAACAATGAAAATACAAGTATTATATGATCCAGCAGTGCCACTTTGGGGAATGTATTTATTAATACTGAAATTAATATAATGAAATGTGTGGTGGATTGACAACTTGTAGTCAACTTGTAAAACCCAGCTGAACTTGACCAGCGTGGTGCTGGGTGTGGGCCAGTAGCATAAGAGGTAGAACTGGAGAAGAAGGGGAAGGCTGTTGGGAACTGGTAGAAGGTGTAAGGAGCTGTTGGTTCTCTTGGAGGAGCTTGTTGTGCTGTCTTTCCTGATGAACTTGGCTGTTTTCATCCTCTGAGGAGCTCGGGATCTTGCTATTGCTGAAAATGGTTTTGGTTCACTTTGCAGGAGCTCTGGTTCTCACACTGAGCATTGACTCCTGGTTCTGGAGGAGAAGATGGTACACTGCCAGTCTTCTGGAGAAGCTTGTTGTGTTGGCTTTCCTGATGGGAACTCAGCTGTTTTCATCATTGGAGGAGCTTGGGACCTCCCTGTTGCTGAAGACGGCTGTTGTACTGTTTTGAGGAGATTTTGTTCCTATTTTGAGCATTGCTTCCTGGCTTCAGTGTCGATCCCTCAGCCTGACAGCACAAAACCTTCATTCTGCTAGCAGAATGGGCCTTTGGGCCTTCCCAGCACAGATCCTTGAAACAGGCTTGCATGAGACATTGTCATGGGCTCTGGGTCTCCAGTTGAATTTGTGGGAGGGATTGTTATGGGCTCTAGGTCTTCAGCTGGACTCATGCAGGACATTATTGTGGGATTCAGGGCCTCTGCTGGATGCTTTGGTCCTTAGTATGTGGACAGATTTCTTGCACTCTTTTGTATATGATTCTTTGGGTGACTATTATAAATAATCTTACAAAATATGTGTCCTGTATTATATTGTTTTGCCTTGCAAAATAAGCCTAAAACCATAACAAAGGATACCTGCACATTCATGTTCACTGCATCAGTATTCACAATAGGTAATATACAAAATTAACTTCAGTGTCCCACAGTGGGTGATAGGATAAAAATATTGAGGAAAAACAGGGTACTATTCAGCCTTTACAAAGAATAAAAATCTGTCATTTGAGAAAATAAGGAAGACTCTCTAAGACATTATGTTAAATATCAAAGTGAGTCACAGAAAGACAAATATTTCAAGGTCCCATTTATATGTAGAATCTCAAACTTTTGAAATCCTAGATAGAGAGTAGAGTGAAGATTACCAGAGACTGATGGTGTGAAAAGGAAGAAAAGTAAGGGTTAATTGTCAAAGGACACAAAATTTCAGCTGGACAGGAGAGAGAGTTTTGAGTCCACAGCATTATGACTATAGTCAATAATAAATGTACTGTATATTTCATACATATGACAGGAAAAATGTCAAGTAAACAAAAAAATGGATATGTTAGTTAACTTGATTTAACTACTCTACATTCTGTGTGTGTCCATCAAGACATAATGTCTCCATGTGTGATATAATTAGGATTTGTCAACTAAAATATTTAAAATAGAACTATAATTAGGCATATATACACAATAAAACATGATTATATTCTATATACTAAATACTACCAAGCAATTCTGAAAGAAATACTTAAATGAATGGAGATATATCCTTTTGGTAAATTGGAAGTTTTAATGTTCACAAGTTAAAAATGATTTCTGAACTGATACTTAGCTTGAACTTTATCTAAAGTGAGAATCCAGCAGAAAATCTTTTGAAAATCAACAAACTGATTTAAAAGTTTATATGGAAAAACAAAACAACCAAACTAGTCAGTCAAAACGGTTTGAAAAAATTCTAGAATACTGGCAACACCTAATTAAAAAATTATTTACCCTAGAATAACTAAATATGTCTTTGCTTAGACTGAAAATATAATTTCTAAGATAAAAAATGACATATTGGACTTAATCAATGTTAAGAACTTCAGAACTCTTGCTCTTTGAAATGCAGTCTTAAGAAAATAAACGCACAACTACTTCAGTGACTGCAATAAAATACCTTGTATCCTATTGAAATGTTCAAATGTAGGTGGGAACAAGGGAGGGGGAGGGTCAAAGGAAAGAAGGAAAAAGTAAAACAAAATGAAAAACCAATTAAAAAATGGAAACAAAGCTTTTGCAAATGGGGCAGAGAGGAGAGGTTGAAGGGAGGGTAGGGGAATGTGAAAAAATGAAGTTATACATGTACAGGCACAAATTCTCTATGATGAATGTGATCATTATATATATCTAAAATGTACCAATAAAAACTGATTAAAAATAGCTTATATCATATATCTGATAAGGATTCTTTAACCAGAATAAATAAAGAACACACAAAATTCAATGATGCAGAAGCAACACAGTCAATAATTGAAAAAATATTTGAAATTATATTTTACTAAAGGAGAACTACAGATGGCAAATATGTATCTAAAATGATAAACATTCACTTAATATTAGAGAAATACAAGATGAAAAACATGATGAGGTATTATTAGCATGACAAAATATTTAATAACTACTATTATATTTGTGAAGATGCTGAGCAACTAGAATTCCCAGTTTTCTATGGAATGCCAAATGATACATTAACTCTGGAAAACATATTGGTGATATCTTAGAAAATTAAATATTGTCTTACCAGTAACTTAATTTTTGAGGAGTTAATTAAGTGAAATGAATGCTTGTTTAATGAAACAATCACATCTAAATATTTTTTATAACTTTGTAATTGAGAAAACACAAAATATAACTGAACTGTCTGTTAATAGGTGAATGGATAAACAAACTGTGATACAATATAGTATGGTAATTCCTCAACAATATAAAGGAACACAATAGTTACTCATATGACAATGTGCATGAATTTTAAATGTATTTTGATAGCAAAAATACAACTCAGATATGGTACATGATTTATGATTCTATATATATGACATTCTAAAAACTGCCAAACTGTGCACACAAAATTGGATAAATTATTTTCAGAGGCTACACTAAGTTATAAAGATGATCATAGAAGAGGAAACGGGTGATTTCCTTGAGTTAATGGAAATTTTCTTTATTTTGATTTTAGTTGTGATTTCCTGAATGCATGCATTGGCAGACATCAAAGAACTATACCAGAAAAAGCATGCAAATTAAAACTGCGATAATATACCATATCATCCTAGTTATGATAACTATTATAAAAACAAAATAAAATAAAATAAATGTTGGTTAGGATACTAAGAAACATAAACTCTTATGTACTGCTGGTGAAAATGTAAATTAGTCATCCACTAAAGAGTACAGGATGTCGTTTCCAGAGAAAAACTAAAAAGAGAACTACTAAAGAATTCAGCAATCTAACTCTTCATTATATATCCAATGAAATGAACATAGAAAAGAGATATCTGCATGACTATATTTATAGTAGCACACTATTCACAGTAGCTAAGACGTCAAATCTGTCTAAATACCCATCAAAAGATGAATGAATAAAAATATACAGTATTTATTACAGTGGAGTTTTACTCAGCCATAAAAATGAAATCCTGTTGTTTGCAGCAAAATAGCTAAAAATGGAGAAGAATATCATTTTATATGCAGACATAGAAAGAAAAGAAATGTATGTTCTCACTCTTATGAGGAAACCAAAAAAACCCAAGTTGACCTCATGGTAAAATACTGATTTCCAGGGACTGGGAAGAATTCTAAGAAAGAAGAGCAAGGATCGAAGGAGGTGGTTGGATGTAATCAAAGCACATTTTATTCATGTATGGAAATATTACACTGAATGCCATTAAAATGTATAGCATGTGTTAAAGAAAAAGTACAAATTTAACTCTATAATTTAGACCTTAATAGAAATAATTGATGTAAAAGGGATTTTGAAAATAACCAGGTTGAATTATGCAATATATTTTTCAGCCCATATGATATAGATTGGAAATGTCATAGGATTTTTTTGGGAGCAAATTATCATAAACCAAAATGTCAAAGATTTTAATTGAGGAAGTTATACTATTTATTTCAGATATTAATAATGACTATTGGTGAAAGGAAGAGAAAAGGACAAGTTCAAAGTGGTGCGAGGTATTACTGATCAAAGTTATGGTCACTTCGTGCCTAATAATTTAGTTTTGCTTTGTCTAGAGACTTGGAAAAGACAATCAATTATAATGAAAGATTTAGTAAGGCTTTACATCCCTGCTTTATTAACCAGCTATAAGACCTTAGATAAATTACTGAAACTATTTGAGTCACCATTCCTACATCCTTATAAGAAAAAGCAAGATTTCTGCTTAGAAAGCCAACTCTTAACCAACATTTAGTTAGCCCCTAAATAATTCTACTTCTCTCTGTTACTTTCTAGTTAAGATACCAGGTTTAAGTTCCTTAACCTCTAAAAGAAGGACCAGTTATTGAAAGAATGGACTAAGATACTGTTGGGAGTAAGTTTCTTTGTACTTATTTTCTATCATATTTGAAATTAAAATTTCTGCTATTATTTCTGCAAATAGTCTTATGTCATTTGTGTTGACTCATGCTGTTTCCTCGATGACTATCAGTCTTACATTTTTTCTATTTGCATCATTTTGCAGCTGTTATTTCCAGGTTCCTTGTAAGTTTTAAGAGATCTTTCCTTTTATGATTGTTAGCTGCAATACTGTCTTCAAGATCTGAAAGTCAATCATGGGCTTCATCCAAGCAGTTTTATCAGCTTTTGATGGAGATTTTTATTTCCTGGATATCTGTATGAATCTGTTTCATTCTTTCTAGTTCTTTCCTATATTGTTCATTTAGCATTTCCTTTATTTTTCTATGCTTATCTATTCTTTATATATGTCCTCTTTAGATGTGCTGAGCAATTCTTTCATTATTGTTGTCATTTCATTTTTTATCTGAAAGATTATTTCTGATCTGATTTCTTCTATGGCCTTATGGTGTTTTTGCTTTACTTTAGTTGCAATCATTTCAGAGATTTCAGGTGTGTAACTTCTGTGTTCTCCTATGTTGCTGTCTCCTGGACTTGTTCTGGTTGGCGTGGAGTTCTGAGATTTCACTTTGGTCCTTTGTCTTGTCATTGTGGATGTTGGAGATGAAGTGCTGGGCCTCACTCTCCCTGGGCAGCTCACCAGAAGGTGTCTAGGGCCCTTAGATTTCCTGGTGGTCATGCTTGCCTCACAATGGCAGCAGGAAGTGTCCCACCAGGTCCAAAATCCCCAGGCAGTTTATAGAATGCCCAGCTCAGATGAGTGCCCTGATGGAAACATAGTGGTGGCCTTTTGGACTAGGGTCCCCGGGTGGTTTACTGAGGATTCCCAGTCTTCAGGCTGACCCACAATGTCAGAAGAATGTGTGGTGCCAGATCAGGGTCCTCAGGCAGCTGATGGAGCATACCTATCTCTTCAGGACCTCGGGTACAACTGACAATGTTAGCAGGACTTGGAACAGCTGTCTGAGTTCTCCAGGCAGATAACTATGGGCTACCAGGTCTTCCAGGGCTTCAGGTATGAACCAGAATGCCTGTGAGGCATGGGGCACCAGTCTGAGTTCCCCTAGCAGCTGGGTAATGGTGCCCTGGACTCAGGCACGACTCACAATGTCCACAGAGCATGGGGCATTGGTCTGAGTTCCTTGAGCTGCTGGCTGAGAGCGACCCAGACTAACGTGTGACCCACAATGTTGTTGGTAGTTTTTAAATTGTGCTTTCAATTTCATTGACTGACATTGGGTTATGTAAAATTTTTACATCTTCTTGACTCAGCTTTGGTAATTCATATGTGTCAAAAAATCTGTCCTTTTCATTTGCATTTTCCCTTTTATTCGAGTACAGGTTCTCAAAGCAGGTATTGATGATCTGGATTTCTGCAGGGTCTGTTGTGATTTCACCCATTTCATTCCTAAGTGCATGGATCTGAGTCTTTCCTTTTTTGGTAAGTTGGCTAAGAGTTTGTCTATTTTATTTAATTTTTCAACGAAGCAATTTTTTGAGTTGTTGATTTTTTATATTGTTTTCTACATCTCAATTGCATTGACTTCTGTTTTGATTTTTATAATCTCCTCATATGTGCTTTCCATTTAACTTGTTCTTCTTTTTCTAAGCTTGAGATTCAACATTAGGTTATTTATTTGAGCTTGCTCTGTTTTTGTGATGTGGAAATTCACTACTATAGATTTTACTTTTAGAACAGATTTCATTTTGTCCCATAGTTTCTGATATAATTTTATTGTCATTACAATTTAATTTTAGAAACTCTAATTTCTTCTTTAATTTCATCCATGACCCATTGGTTGTTCAGGAAGGTGTTACTTAATTTTTATATGTTTACAGTTCTCTGGGAGGGTTCTTTTACCATTGATTTCCAAATTTATTGCACTATGATCTGATCATATGCAGCAGTTAATTTTAATTCCTTTGCATTTACTTAAGCATGGTCTATGGGCTAGTATGTAGTCTATTTTGGTGAATGTCCAATGCGCAGCTGAGAAGAATGTGTATTCTGATGTTGTGTGATGGAACACTCTATAGATATCTACTAAGTCCATTTGTTCAAAGGTGTGGTTCAGGTATGATTGTTTTTTGTTAACTGTTTTGTCTAATTGATCTGTCTATTTGTGACACTGGGGTTTTGAGGTCCCTGCATTACAATTGTGTTAGTGCACGTTTGATTTTTCATAATCATTAATGATTATTTTATATAGTTGATTGTGCTGGTATTTCATGCACATACATGTATGATTGTTATCTTTTCCTTTTGAATCGTTCCCTTAGTAAGAATGTATTGACCCTCTTTTGCTCTTCCAATCAGTCTTGACTTGAAATCCACTTTGTCATAGGCAGCATATTGCTGAATCCTGTTTCTTAATCTATTCTGCAAGTCTGTTTCTTTTGATTGATGAATTGAGACCATTTACATTGATGGTTATAACTGATATATATTGACTTATTTTTGTCATATTATTTTCCTGTTGTTGATTCCCTTTCTTTCCCCTCTGTTTAAATACATGCCTTGCTTGGTGAATTCAATCTATTGGGATTCATGGAATTATTATCTTAATTCATATTTTTCTAGAATATCTTTCAGAACTTTTTTGGACTCTTAGGGCTGGTCATGAATTTCTTCAGGTTTTCTTTATCATAGAAGTATTTTATTTCTCCATCAGTTTTGAAAGATTTTTTGCAGGATACAGAAGTCTGGGTTAGTGGTTGTTTTCTTTCAGAGTTTAAAGAACTTTGCTCCAAGTTCTCTTTGATATAAATGTTGGGTTGAGAAGTTTGCTGTGATTTTGATGGGTTTTCAAATCTTGGTCACTGTTGGTGCTTTCAAATCTTGGTTACTTGGTTACTTACTTGATTACTTTTCAAGTCTTGGTTACTTTACTCTCATTGTTGGGACAAAATACCTGACACTCAAAATTAAGGTAGGAAAGGTTTATTTAGCTTAGAGTTTGTGGTGGTTTCAGTCCATACTTGGCTGACTCCAAGGTGGGGTGGCACATGGCAGATGGCAACAGTTCATGGTGGCAGAAGACAGCAAAAGCAACAAGAGTAAAAGGGAAGAGTGGAAGTTGGAAGAGCAAACCTCTTTCCCTCTTTTATACTGTGTGCAAGCTGCCTGCCCCAGCACAGGTGTAGCTCTCACACCCATAATCCCAGCATTGGACCATGAATCAACCATAAACTCTAGAATCCTGCCCCATGACTGCATGAGGCTTTGGGGGGACATCCAGACACAAACCATAACAGGTGGTTTATTTTTTTTCCCTCTAACAGTTTTTGATATTCTGTTCTTGTGTTGAATTTCTGAAATCTGACTATTATATGCCTTGGTGTAATATTTTTTTGATCATGGCTAATTGCAGCTTTGTATTCCTCACTTACTGTGTGTCAAATTCTTTTTCCATGCTTGGGAAGATTTCTGCCATTGTTTCTATGAATAAGTATTTAATGTCCTTTGTGCTATCTTCTGATATTCTTCTTTGCATCATCTAGCAGCTGTTGGGTTGATTTTTCCATGGTCCCTTGCTATTTTTAATGTCTTTTATTTGATGATCATTTACCACAAATTTGTGTTTTAGATCAGATGATGTGTCCTCAGGTTGGTTAATTTTGGTGCATATACTTCCAATAAATTTTTGATCTTCTGGATATCTGTTTGAGCCTGTTTTATGGAATCCAGTTCTTTCTTATGTTGGGTATTCATGGTTTCCATCACTTTCTTAAACTCTTCTATTTTTTAAAAATCTATGTCTACTCCAGATTCACTAAGGATGTTCTTCATCATGGTCATCATCTCTTGAGTTATTTTTGAAAATACTTCCCAGTTGTTTTTTTTATTATTCTAGAGCCTCACTCGCTTGCTTTCTTCTGCTACTATTTCAGAAATTTCAGCTGTGTGCCTTTTGATTTCTTCCAGCCCAGTAACCTCTGGATTTACCTTGAGTGAACTGGACATCTGGTGCTTCATCTTGTTTCCATGTCTTCTCATTTTCTACTTTTTAACATTTGTTTGCTGCATTTGTTATGGTTGGTACATTGTGTCAACTTGAGGGGTCTAGATGCTTGGCTAAGTTACTCAGTAGTTCTACATCTGAGTCTATGCAAGAGGACATGGTGTGGGCATGGACAAACAGCCAGCATACAATATAAGGAAGGAAAAGAAGTTTGCTCCCTTCCCCTTTTGCTCTTGTGGTTTTTGCTGTCTTCCACCACCATGAACTGCTGCCCTCTGCCATGTGCCACCCTGCCTGGAGTCAGCCAAGTGTGGACTGAAACCTCCATAAACAGTGAGCTAAATAAACCTTTCCCTTTTTAATTTGGGTGTTGGGTATTTTGTCTCAGCAATGAGAGAAAAGTAACTAAGGCAGAATTTGGTACCAGAACAGTGGGACCATTGCTGTCAATATACCTAAGCATGTGGTTCAAGAGCCTTTGGAACTGGCTTGTGGGAAGTGTTTGGAAAGGTTCAGGAATGTCACTAGAAAGAGTCGAGCTGGAATGCCTTTGGTTGTTCTGTTTGGAAGATTCCAGTCAAAGCTCATAAGACCAGAAGGCTGATAGAAATCCTGGCAGTAAAGACCAGGCTTGGGAGGTTTCTGCTGAGAAGAAAGAGTACATTGGGTGCTGGACTCCAGGCAATGTATGTTATGACTTGGCAGAAGGTTTGTCTGCATTTTGCTTGTGTCCAAAGACCATGTCTGAGACTAAGATTAAGGGTGGTGGGCTAATTAACCTGGCAGAAGAAATTTCTAGGCAATCAAATATTGAGGCATTGGTGTGACTATTGCTGAGGGTTTTTAGCCAGATTTATATTGAGAATCAAGCACAACGAGCCCAGTAGGATGATTTAAAATGTGAGTTTGGCCAGAAAGGAAGCTCCAGTAAAACTGTGGACTGCAAAGATAGAGTTGAGGAGATCTTGATTGCTGAGAAGGGACAGGAAAACGTGAAAGATGGCTTGAGGACATCACAAAAAACAGTAAGTCTCCACCCTTTGCAGCCTCAAACCTGAAAAGATGAAAGACTTTGCTTTGAGGAGAAAGCTGCAGAGCACCATATTCCAGAATGACAGTGTCCACACCAGGTTCCAGAATGGTGGTGGCACAGAGAATTTGTTTTTCAGCATCAAGTTCAGAGTGCTCAATGATCCAAGCACCCAACATCTACACCCAAGAAAGAAGAAAGCCTGGCTACTGCTCCATCTGGCAGTGGACCTTGGTGTCATCCATGTGGCACTCATTTTAGGTGCATACAGAATGCAAGAGTTCTGAGGTTAAGAAGGCTTCCACCTCAATTTCAGAAGGCCTGGGGGTCCAGGCAGTGTGCCCCTGAGAGTGCAGTGTGTGAAGCTATGAGTGTGAAATGAAAGGTGCATTGAAGAACCCAGAAGTTTAGAAAAGCCAGAAACATGGATTATCTAAGGAAAGCTGCAAGGAGGGAGCAAAGCAGGCCTAAGAGAGATGCTGAGGGAGCTGTAACCACCAGAAGTGCCATAAGGGTGGAGTTATGCAAGTCCTTTGGAGTTCACCATGTGCCACCGATTTCTTTAGTTGCTGGACCTAGAATTATAGGACATAATGTTAGCCCTGCTGGATTTTGGACTTGCTTTGGTCTCAATGCTTTGTATCCCCTTCTTTGTACCCTTTGGAATGGTAATGTTTATCTTATGCCATTAAATGTTGGAGGTGTATGACTTTTCATTTGGGCAGCAGGTCACAGCTAAGAGTTTGTCCTACATCTTGGAGGAGATTTGGGACTTTGACTTTTTAGCAATGCTGAAACTGTTAGGACTTGGCAACTCTTAGAGATGGACTCAAATGTCTTTTGCATAAAGGGATGTGATTGAGTCTTTGGGGGCCAAAATATTATGCTTCTAATATAATATAATGTTGGATATCTGCCCACGCCCACACAATCTCTGACCCTCCTCTTGCAAGGCTCAGATGTAGAACAGCTTAAGACAATCAACATTATATTATATTGTATGGCCAAGTGCCCTCTCTGGGGGACTCAGCAGGTTCTTGGACTAGAGTCATTCATCAGCTGTTGTAGTTCACAACATCTACTGCTCCATTCTAGTGGTGCATTTTTCCAGGGAGGCCTCTGGGTTCCCCCACTTTTACTATGTTTATGTAGATTCAAGCTTGCTCTCTCACAATGACAGCCTGGGTACAGGAACAAAGTACAGCTTGTCATATCCTTTTTCTGTGTTGAGGTCCATCTCTACCTTCCCTGCAGGTTCCAATTCTCCCTTCAGATCCTTTCTGGGTCCCTGGAATCTACCTCCTTTCCCTTTTTCTTCCTCAAGTTATTATATTCCAGTGTCTGGATTCTGAGTCTCAGAGAAGTTGAATCACTGTTGCTTAAGCTCTGACAGCTGCCCAGAAGTCTCTTGATAATCAGCTTCTTGACCTGCTTATAGTTACAGGGTAGAATAAATGAACGAGAGGGATAACCTCATAAAAAGGAGGAAGATTTATATCTTTTCTGGGAATGAGAAATTTTCTAGGAATTTAGGTACCACCTTTTTACTCTTTTTATGGTTCTTTCTAGTCATTGTCATAGCACTTGTCAACTGTCGTATCACTGTAGGAAGTGGTTCACTTAACATGTAAATGAGATTATAATGAAGTTGGAGGTAGTACTCAGTTAATTCAGGCAGCCATTTTAAATTCAGTCATTTTTAAGCACAGGAATGTAGATGGTTCTCTGGCCTACAGGCTATGGACATCATATCCTTACAAATAAATAAGATTAGGGAAGGACAAAATTTTAGCTAGGTCAAGTAGTTAATACATGATTAGGGCTTGGGTAAAACATCTGAACATGAACGAATGAAATTATCATTACTTTTCATTCTCTCAGGCATGGGTCACTAGCAGTTCATGGGAGTTGGCCATTTGGAGCTTACATTCAAAGGTAAGAAAAGTACTTAACAAAGTGCTGTTGTTATGACACTATTTCAACTGTCTTTCCTTTCTCTCTCTTTTCCTCTTGAATTTTTCAAGCAAGAGACAGAAATGCATCTACTTTGTTTCTCCAGTTTCCAGGACAAAAACTTAAGTGCCCTAAGTTTAAAGCCTAGGTTTGAGATGAAGACTAAGAACTTTCTTTACTCCATGGGGATATTGACTCACAGCATCATAATCCTTTTTCTAAAATCTCTTCTAAAATTCTAATTACTTAAGATTTTATGCTTTCCATGTAGAAGCAAGATTGAAAATTACAAACTCATTTTGCCATAATATCTAAGGTAAACCTGAATTTTTAATTTGGCTAAAGTTTAGGTCTTTGCCTATATGAAGGCCAAGTCATGTAAATGAAGTGAAACGTGCATTTTTCTTCCCACCTGTAAGAATCTCTAAAAAGAAAAACAGAAGAAAAAGAGGTCAGACTGCTGAACCATACCTGAACCACTGAGAGATTCTAGTGTGTCTCTGAATAAATTCACATGAGCATTGACCAAAATAGCAGCACGGGGAATTAGCACAGCTTCCTGTGCAACATAATGATCAATAAAGGGAAGGCACAGGTGCCTTAGAGAAAAATTTAATCTAAGTGCAAATCTTTTATTCATAGTTTTCAAATTAAATCGGCTTTGGCTTTTAAAAGCTTCATTCAAACACTAATAAATGTTTTTATATCAAAAGGTGGAAATGCCACACTTCTTTTGTAAACTAAAATGCATGTAATTTTACATGTTCCCAAGTGAAAAGTGCAAGACAAGCAAAATATACAAATGAGAAAAATAGTAAAATGGTTTTTACTTCAAGCAGAAGTTAGTCTGAGTTATGCTCATAATTGCATCTTGCACTGACTAGTACTATCCTCACATGTTCAAACCCGAAACTTTGTGCAGCATAAAGAACTCAGTTTATATTAGAGTGAGCGGAAGTATTTATTACAGCTCCTTAATAAGTCCCTGTGAGAATTTTCCACCACTAAGGCAAGGTTAAAGGGGTGGGGTAGGCTAATAATTGTTTCTGTTATGAACAATATATGCAAATAGAGCAGTACTGAGTTGTTCTAAGCCTCAAAATTTTCTAATGTTTATGTGATACTGGGGCTGGGGGTTTAGCTCAGTGGCATAGCACCTGCCTGGCAAGCGCAAGGTTGTGAGTTCAATTCCCAGTATCAGAAAAAAAAGAACAACAACAAAAATGTGATACTATACAACAAAGCAAAAATGTGTATAGTGCTGAATAACTGACAGGATATTTTATTGTGATACAAATACATATAATGTGGCATTTGTCATCTTGACTACTTTTGAATACATACTTCAGTAATGTTAAGTATATTCACATTCTTGTGCAATCTGCAGAACACTTTTTATCTTTCAAAATAAAGTCAGTAAACATTAAACAAAAACTTCCCACTTCAGTTTCCCCACAGTCTGTGGTTACCAACCTATTATTCCTTGCAATATTTGACTATGTTGGGTATCTCCTGTAAGTGTGATCATGTAACAGTCACCCTTCTCTAATTGGTCTATTATACTTACTAAAATTTTCTTCATCTCTTTAGTCACATAGGGCAGGATTTCTTTTCTTTTTAAAGCTGAATAATATTCCATTGTATGTATATAATACATCTTCTTTACCCATTCATTTAGTGGGATTGTATTGAACTAAAAACTTCAGCATAGCAAGGAAAAAAACCAACAAAGTGAAAAGCAACATACAGAATGGGAGAAACTATTTGTAAACCAGATGTCTGAAAAGAGGTTCTTATATTACTAATGTATATGAAAATTTGATGATTTAATTGCCTAAAAATTCTGTAAGTATCCCAATTCAGAAGTGGATCAAGAATTTAAGTTGATCTTCCTCAAAGAAGACATATACATTGAAATAGACAAATAGATAACCAGGTAAATAAAATTATAAACCATGAGCTACAACCTCACATTTTTTAAGATTATTATGAAACACACACACAATAATAATGTTGGTGTGATATGAAGAAATTGGAATCCTGTGTGCTGCTGGCAGTATCTGTAAGATGGTACAATTTCTATGGAAAGCAGTATGTAGATGTTTAAGGAAATTAGAAAAAGAGATACCATATTCTCCAACAATGCCAGTCTTGAGTACATATTCAAAAATATTTAGACCAGAATCATTAAGAGATATCTGTACTTACATGTCAATTTCAGCATTACTAGCAAAAAGCAATCTGTATTTACATGTTAATTTTAGTATTATTTAAAAAAACCAAGATATGAAAATAACCTAAATGTCTGTAACAATTTCTTTTCTTTTTTTTTGGTTTTTCTCTGGTACCGGGAACCAAACTCATGACCTTGCGTTTGCCAGGCAGGTGCTTTTGTTGCTGAGCTAAATCCCCAGCCCAGTCTGTAACAATTTCAACTTGAAATTATTTCTCTTCTTCTGGAACTCGGATTAGCAAGAAATCTGCAGTGTGTCTTGGGCAACTCTCAGCGTACTTACACATCAGCCTACAGTGTTTCAAGTGCTGCAAGTAAAATCTGCTTCTTTCTTTGTTATTCATTTTCCTGAATCATTTCTTCCCTTTCCTGTACAGTACTTAAACCAAGTTCCAGTTCCATAGCTTTTTCAACCTTTGTCATATACAAGCATTGTCTCATTTTAAAAAACTTTTAGAAGTCTAGACAAGCATTATATTAAGGCTTTAATCTTTGCTTTATGTTTTTCACTTAGTTTCTGCTTTTCTTCTTGAGATCCCTAAACTGGTAGATAGGCCTGTGGGTTGTTATCATTATTATTTATATGAAAATTAAAAAATAATTCACACATAAAAACTGTACATATTGCTGGAATCCCATGCAATGTTTTGATACATGCATAGATATATAATGCTCAATTCAGTATAACCATATCTACTTCATTTATTAATTTTTTGGGTAAAAGCGTTAGAAATCCTTCTTTTGAAACTGTTGACAAAGTATATCGTCTTCACTATCATCCTACTACACAGAAGGATGTAACTGTAACTTAGTACTGGTGGTTTGTTATAACTCAGCTTTCTTTAAACTTTTGTCAAATTTGAATCTTTATCTTTAGTCCAAGATATCTTTATGCTATTTGCAGTGCAATTCCAAGCAGTTTCAATCAAAATGTAGAATTTAAGTATTCCAAAGAGTTAAGCACCAAATTCCATTTCACTTCAAGGATACCAGCCAAACATTAATACTCAACATCATCTTATGCAGTAGTAGAACTTCATGGATATTTGATGTTCTATTGCTCCATAAATAAAAGCTTGATATTAGTGTCTTTCTCAGAAGACTATGACTCTTTTAGACAGGTAACCTGCTTCTCTCTACTCTTGGATTTTGGTTAGAAAAAAAAAATGCTGTTGGCTAAAAAAGAAACAACTTGAGACTATGTTTTTACTAACTGGTTGAGACCTCCCAAGATAGCTCCAAGACAGCCTATGCTTATTAATCCATAAATCTCTCTCTCTCTCTCTCTCTCTCTATATATATATATATGTAAAGTATGTTTGAAATAAATTCTCTTTGTACTTTCATCTTCTGTTATGATAATGCATGTGCAATAAACAGATTTTTTCTCTAATGTATAATTAAATCTGAAAAATGTCAGTGATAACTTCTTTTTTCTTAACACTATTCAAACCAACTGTAGGTTACAGACTGATAAAATAAGGTTTTTTTCTTTGACATCTGAGTTAACTTCTATATATCATGTCCGATGGCAACCAATGGTATCATGGTTAATGTTGTGATCTGTCAGACACAAAAATTCCAGCCAATCAGCCAGCAGGTCATAAAAGATAATTTAGGATTATATTTACATAAAATATGTATAAGAAAGAATAGCTGAGCAGAATTGTCCTAGGGCATATTTAAAGTAGCTTGAACTCTTTGCTACTTTGGTTTGTTATTGTTTGTCACACATGTTCCTTTTATTGCTTTGCCATGTTTTTCCATTTAGCAGTTAACTGTGTTGGAAATAAACACTGAAAATCAAGTACATTTGAGGGGGGTTTTGAAAAACATTTTATTTGCACAAAATCTTTTGCCATTTACCACCAGTCACAAAGTGGTAGTGATATTATTGGGTACAGGAAAAAGCATAAGACACAAACCTGCTAAAGAATAAGCCACTAACTCAAAAGTCAATATTTATTTTAATAAACTGTTCTGGAACGGGAAAAATTAGTAATGTAGTAGCAGGAGGTGTATTTGTATACCAGCTTGGGAACAATCATTCTCCAGTTAGACTAAAATGTTTTCAGTTGATTTTGTTTATTTCAATTAAGAGTTTCCTTTTGAGGTAGGAAAAATACACTATAGCTTTGATATGTTTTGCTCAATTTAGCAGAAATAACATTTTGCAAACAGATGACTTATTTTAACTGTCATGTAATTCCTCAAGAAGAAAATTAGATAAATTCTAATAATTGTTTACTTTTTAAAAATCTCAAATAATATAATCGAAGCAAATTATTTAACTTGTTCCATTAAAAATGACTAAAATGATCCTGGCTCTTTCAAATTTGTAAGACCAATATTGAATAAAACATTATTTGTGTTGTTTTGATAATACCAATATTAATTTGGGTAGAGCTCAATGTTACAGTAAGAAACTCATGCAGAATTAAAATGTTAATGAAATAGAAATCCTGGATTTATTTTGGTTTAGGTACTTGGATTTATTCTATCCATAAACAAAATTGTGTCAAAATAAACCCTAAAGCACTTTTGCCGTGTCTAAATAAATTATAATATTTTCTGAAATGTAAGATTTAGTTGTCGAAATTTGCTAGTATTGTTATGTGCAGAATAACTGAACTATAGCCTTTCAGTAATCAAATGATAGTGAAAAAATTCTTCAGAGAAAGTGTTGTCACCCAGACCATAGACCAGACCATCTTTCTCCAATATAAGTACTAATTGTACAGCAATCTGCAGAGCAAATCTGACTTTCCAGGAATTCTAGAAATCATGCATGATACAACAGCCAAGTGAACATCCAACCAAGAATAAGGTGCATTCAAAATGGTAGGAAACCAGAAGAAGTATGCGCCAATCTACACAGAAATTACTCAATTTCTGGTTCCTCCCAACAGACAAAAGGGAATTAATAACACTTGCTTAGACTATTTATTCTGGTTTTCCAGTAGGCTTCTTGAGGGAATGCTTTCTGTCTTGCTTAACTCCAACTACTGGTGAGATCTGTGGCATCATGTGGATAGTTGGTTTGAGACTGCTGAAAGCAGTAATAAGGTCTGCTGTATGTGAAAGCACGGAAGGCTTTGCAGAACGTGGAACTGCCTAACTGCAAAAATCTATGGGTTGAGAAATATAACACAATTACCTGGGGTTCTAGGACTCTCATTTCAGGGATTTAGGACTCTGAAGGAAATGCAGTGAAAACCCATGTACAAATTCATACATCTTCCCATACTGATATTTTTCCATGAAGCCTAAAAAGGATTTGTAAATGCTGAATTTTCACAAAAAGAGTTACCAATATGGAGAGAAAGATAGAAACAGACCATTTAAAGAAACAAAATAATAGGGTGCAGGAGCAGATTCTAAAGAAGCAAGGCTTTTGAATTACTTAACAATAATTGAAAAGCTACTGTCAGAAATATACCCAGTAAACAAGGGGAACAGATACAGAAAACTAAGCAAAAATTTAAAAATGATAGGCTGAATATGCATGCCTATCATTAATCCCAGCACTCTGGAGGCTGAGGCAGAAAGGTCTATTCAAATGCCAGGACAACCTGGGCTACATTGTGTGTTCAAGGCCAGCCTGGGCTACATACCAAGACCCTATCTAAAAAAAAAAAATTAAAAGTATGTATAAACAACATTAAAAATCAATGATAGGAAATTATAAAACTAAGCATGAAATTCTAGAGTTGAAAAATGCAATAGTTAATTTAGCAAATTCTCTAAATATGCTTAATAGAAAATATGAATAAGCAAAGTAATGAATTTGAAGTAAGATTATTTGAAATCTTTGAGTCTTAAAAACAAAAAGAAAAATGAATAAGGGAGAGTAAACCTAAATTAAGGATTTATGGTAAATGATTAAGGGAACTAATATATACATTCTAAGAATCCCAGTATGAGACTTAAGAGAGAAAGGGTTACAGGGTATTTGAGGAAAAATTACCAACAACTTTTTAAATTAGAGCAAAAAGCTGAACATAAATTTTATTAAGTTTGATAAAATTGAGATAGAAAATTCTCAAAGAGACCTACACTCAAATACATAAGCAAAATGTTGAATGTTAAAGACAAAAATTATGAAAGCAGTAAGAGAAAGGTACTTCATCTTTCCATGGAGCCTCCTTAAGATCATTAGCATGTAATTCAGCAGAAATAGCATGTTAGAAACTATGGGATATATTTAAAGTGTGAGAAGAGAACAAAAAAATTTAAGGAATACTCTACCTCAAAAAACCACCCTTCAAAAATGAGGAAGAAATTAAGACACTCTTAGATACATAAAAGCTGAAGGAATTTATTATCACTAGACAAACTCTAAAAGCAATGCTAAAGGTAATAAAGTGACACAAAGTATACAGTTTTGAAGATAAATACACTGTATTCATGTAATATGAAAAATTGTATTATTTAATTGTGTTTCATAACTCTTATAGGATTTAAAAACCAAAGCACAAAAACAGCTGTAAATCTACATTAACAGTACAGACATAAAAAAGACACAAATTATGACATCAATCACAAAAATTGAGAAGTGGAGTTGGTAAGAACTACAGTTTCGTACACAATTTAATTTATTGTAAGTTTAAAATAGATTGTTATAGCTTTAGGAAATTCTACACAACCAACATGGTAAACGCCCTATCCCCCAAAATCTATGTCATGTTCATAAAAGGAAATCAGAAGACAACTGAAAGAAAATGGTAAAAGAACCAGAATGCTACCCATTACCAAAAAATTGAGCTAAACTTAAATCAGTAAGAGAGAATCCAAGGGGAAATTTTTATAAGACATTCAGGAAAAGTACTAAGAAAATAGCCATAGCAAGTCAGTTTGCATCAACAATTACTTTAAATATAGATGAGCTAAATTCTCTGATCAAAAGCCATAGATTGGCTGAAAGAATAGAACAACAGCAAGAAAAAACAAAGCCCTAGGAGGAAAAAATTGCGTCAAATGGGATTTCTATTTTTAATTCTTTGAGGAATATTCACACTGACTTCTATAGTGATTGTAATAGTTTATATGCCTACCAACAATGTAGAAGAGTTCCTTTTTCCCCATATCCATATCAGCATGTTATTATTTAACTTATGAATAATAGTCATTCTTTCTGGAATAAAATAGTATATCAGTGTTTTTTTTTATTTGCATTTCTGTAAAGGCCAGTAATGTTGAACATTTTTTCATGAGTTTATTGGCCATTTGTGCTTGTTTTTCTGAGAAGTTTCTATTCATTATGGTTGCCTCTTTTTTGATTAGGTCTTTTACTATTGGAGTTGCAATATTTTCAAATTATTTAATACAGACGAATAAATATTATATACTATATTTTACATAGAAGAGTGAAAAGATTTCACCAATTTTGTAGGCATATACCTCAAAATATAATTTTGAAATGAATGTCAGGCACATTTTTACCAATAAATTATTGGACTTTATGTTTGAACACTGTTAGTATGTTATGTATTTCATGGTAAGAAACATGTACCTTTTGATAGATTTGTTTTCATTTTTTGCATTATGACCACATTATAACTAAAGTACATTATATATTTTTGCATGATAGCACACTTTTGTTGTTTTAACAAAATAGTTGGGACCAGGTAATTTATAAAGAAGAAAGACCAGGTGGTGCCCACCTGTAAACCAATCACTTTGTTTAGCTGAGGCCTGATTGTAATTTCAAGCTCAGTCTGGTCAATTTAATGACTTAGGAAGCCCTTGTCTCAAAATAAAAAAATAAAAAAGAAGTTGATGATGGAGCTCAGTGTGAAGGTCCTGAGTTCAATTCCCGGTACCACACACATATGCAAAAAGAAAGATTTACCTAAAGTTACATTTGTAGATGCCGAGAAATCCATGATTGGGGCAGACAGAGCTGGTGAGGGCTTCTTGCTGCTTCCTGGTGGAAATTAGAAAGGCAAGTGCACATATGAACAGAGACAAAACCCAAAAGTTAATTTCACTTTATACCACTCCACCTCGTGGTGCTTAATCCAGTTCATGGGCATTACAACTTACTCCCATGACAAGTGCTTGAATCTCTCCTAACAATCTGATTGCCCCTTGAAAGCTCCTCTTCTCAAAACGTTCACACTGGCAGTCAAGTTTGTACATGAGATTAGAGGGAACAAACTACATTCAAATCACAGCAGGATGACTCAATTTAAAATTACATTTTCTCCGTGTATGTGTGTGTGTGTGCATGTGTGCTTGTAATATGTGCATGTGAGAAAACACAGTATCTGAGATACAGATAAGATTCTTGATGGTACTTATTTTATGATAAAGTATATGTTATTTTATGATTTTCAGTTGGGAAATTGCGTCTGAGAAGTCATAAATGCACAGGAAACTACCAACAAGTTCCTGAGTGGATCATCTCAGTGAAACAGATATTCATCCCAGCCCCTGTTTTGCTCACAGCAGTCAAACCTTTCCTATATAGGCAGAATCCGGTTTCTTTCCTACATAGGCCAAGAGTGATTCCTTTCTTTCCCTGCTGTTCCCTGTGTCTGGGAGTGCTGAGTGCCCAGGCACCAGTCACAGCTCTTGGCTTCATGGGTCCTTTGCTGTGTTGCCTGGTGCATGAGTGCCATTTTGGGAAACAGAGGCAGATGATGTTCCATGTTCCGCCAATGAGACCACTGAGTCTGTCCTTATGGCCAGTTAGCCAGCAACTAATCCATTTCCACAGCATTCACAGCACCTGTTTTTGTCAGCATCAGTTGGGTCAGGGTGACATCTCTGCATGCAGATGCTAAGGTGTGGTCTGGCCTGAAATCAGCTTCTTTGGAACATCGAGGAGAGCAGGAAGAGGGTGAAGACATGGAATGGTGTTGATGCCTGGAAAAACCTCTTCTAAACTTACCAGGGGCTCTGAAATTTTGATGGTGCATCAGAGTTCTCCAAAGTTGGTATCAATAATCAAGGGCTTTTATCTCCCGGTATTAATCAGTGGACCACTAGATGTGGGCCACTCTGGTGGAGGCATGTTCTAGGTCTTTGCCTTCACCAGGAAAGTACGTGGTGTGTCTGTGTGTCCACCACAAGAATTTGTCATCCCTCTTTTTTTTTTTTGGTTTTTTTCCAGTACCGGGAACCGAACTCACGACCTTGCGTTTGCCAGGCAGGCACTTTTGCCGCTGAGCTAAATCCCCAGCCCTTGTCATCCCTCTTTAACGTTTCAGATTTTTGTCTTGCAGTATACTTTCTGATATTTTTCTCGCTTTTTCTTCTAAGAAAATTCTAGAACTTTCAATCATAGTCTACTGAGTGCATAATGGTGAAATCATCAATTTTTAAACTGAATTTTTTTTTTATTTTAAGAAATAAAAGGGAAGCATATTAACAAATAGACATCCATTTACAAAATAGCATAAGAACAATACAAACAAAACAGAGTTACAGACAAAGTTGTAGGAAATTAACCACGGTTGTTGTACTACTTATTGATATCTTCAAAGTGGTTTCTCTGGAAAACAAATTGAGACATGCAAGATTGATCAAACAAGTAGTCATTAACTGTTCCTTTTCATAGAGCAATATAAGACAGTAGTACAGCTGTGTTAGCTATCCTGTATATACATACATACATAATTTCCCCTTCTTTCCCTTCTCTTTTCCCACACTCCAGTAGCCCTTTACTTTTGAGCATTTTCCTTTCAGTTCACAATGTCCATCATATCTCCTAGCTTTTATTCACTCTGAAAAAATATATTTGGGAGGTATTTTTCTCCTATATGCTCTTACCATATTGTTTACTTGGGTTTTCATCTAAAGCCTTTTATGGGTTAATATTGTGATCATTGAGCACAATTTCCTATTTCCTAAGTGCTTGACCACCTAAGATAGTTCAGATTTCACTTTGTTAGCTGATGGCACCCTCCAAACTAGTTATTCATATCCTAAATGGGGGCAGGAGAAGTTTCTTTTTCATCTCAGGGAGCAGTGTAGAAACAGTGGTGTTGCCTACCCTGATGAGAACCCAAGAAAACACTGCCTAGGACCATCTCATCCAGAAATCTCTCCACTTATACATATTTCAGTTTCCCTTTGTCTATTTTATTTTAATTTATCTTTTTGGTTTTGTTTTTTTTCTGGTACCGGGAATCGAAGTCAAGACCTTGCACTTGCTAGGCAGGTGCTGTGCTGCTGAGTTAAATCCCCAGCCCCTCCCTTTGTCTATTTTAAAAAACTGTTTGGTGATTTTTCAAATACCTGGTATTTTAAAAGCTACTATATATATATATATATATATATATATTCTATCTGTGCTGGGATTCCTCATAATGCATGGAGTAGCTATGATTCCTCTAAAATCCATTTTGGCCTTCTAAGACTCAGTTTTCTCTGCAGAGATTTAACTCCTTTAAGAAATTAGTCCTGGTCCTGATTATAAGACCAGCCTGCATAGGAAAGAGAGACAGGTTTGTTAGAAAACTATTATATATCATTGTTAGAGGAAGGATAGTTCTGGACTCAGACTTCAGCTAGAATATGAAGTGTACATTTATCAGGTTTAGATGATTGGACAAACAATTTAATTCAAATGTGACTCAGTGCAATCTCCTTAAAAATGTTTGAAAATCACTTTGAAATTTAGTTTTGTTTCATAGAAATGAATTGTATGCTCTAGTTACTTAGTGGGGCTTGAAATTGAACTTTAGAACTGTTTGACAAAGCATGTTTGCAGTACTTTGTGGGACAACATATCTGATTCTGTTTGATTATAAAACCAGGTCACAACAGATCACATTGATTTTTTTGTCTGTCTTATCCTGAGTTTTGTCTTCTTGTCTGTCTTAGGCTTAAGGAAAAATGTTTATGTACTCATAGTTTATTGAAGTTATAACTTCTAGTGAGCAGGAATGGGAGAAAAGGGAAGTGTAGCTAGACAAGGAGAATGGGGACTAAAGTGGTGCCTCACCACATTGGGTGTAATGTCCCAACAAACAGGATGAGCGCTCAGTGGGCTTTGCCTGTAGAGTCTGAGAAGTCATATAGAATCATTGTGCTTTGGGACACTCTGTGGGGAAATGAGGGAGTGATTTATTTGTTTTTTTTCTGGTACCGGCAATCAAACTCACGATCTTGCGCTTGCCAGGCAGGTGCTGTGTTGCTGAGCTAAATTCCCAGCCTTAGGAGTGATTTATTTGTTGGATGATTTTATCTTCATTTTCTACTTGGTTTTGGAGAAGGAAAATAAAATCTTTATATTATGAATGACTATTCTCAGATTCTCCCACTAGCACTTGGGGAAAGTAACATTTTGATAAACCCAATATGGTTAAACTTGATCATTGGAAATTCTGGCTTGACCACATGATATGACAGGTGAAACAGAGACCAGATTTGGCAAAGCCAGACAGCCATCCCACAAGAGAAGACTGCAAGCAATCTTAGGAGTTGTAATAACGGGCAATAGAAGCTAGATCGCTGCAGTAAGAAAGTGGTCTGAGGAATGGTCAGGGCCAAATGAAGCCATATACTTATTCTGCTTCTTTATTCTATTCCCTCCTTGCTTCTCCATTCTTTTAACCCTCATTCTTGCCGCTCTAGAAACACCAATGAATCATTGGTACATAAGCTTTGCTGCATCTCTGTTCCCTAGGGAATCCAGAAAAAATATGCTATCAGGAAAATCATGTTGGCTAGCCAGGGATGAATGATAAGAAAGAGAAAAACCATCTGAAGCATACAAAAAAGTTTATTTCTGGTGCATAAATAATTTTCAATACAGACATTTCCCAACTTATGGTGGTTTAACATAACATTTTTTTACAGTAGCATGAAAGTGATGTGCATTAGGGAGAACTATATTTCAAATTTTGATCATTTTCTCTACTAGCAATGCACAACAGGTTTTATTCTCAAGAGAGTGGCCAGCATTAACAAGCTGTAGAACTCAGCTGGCCACACAAAATGAGGCTAAACAAAGGATACTTTATAGTGTACTGTGTTACCAGCATATTTGGATACAAATATTTAATCAGTTAAGTAAAATATTTAATGTGTTATTACAAATTAGACTTTGTGTTAGGTGGTGTATTAGTAAGCCTTCCCATCGCTGGGGCAAAATATCCAACATCCATAACTTAAAACAAGCAAGGTTTAATTTGGTTCATGGTTTTGGGTATTTGGTCCATGGTCAGTTGGTTCTAAAGCAGAAATATCATGGTGGAAAGAAAGTTGCTCAACTCTTGGTAGTTAGAAAGCAGATCAGAGAACCAGTACTATTGAAGAAGGGGCAAAGAACTAGACCTGCACCCGAGGTCCACATATCCATGACCCACCCCAGACATACCCAGAAGTGTGTTTCACCAATTCCCTAGGGCAGATCGCAAGACTGATCAAGTTGATACTTCACACTACATTCCATAGGTGATTTTGGCTAATAATAGGCTAATGGAAGCATGAAGACATTTAAGATTTGCTATTCTAAATAATAATGTTTGCTGTGTTCAGTGCATTAAATTTTAAACTTAAGATATTTTTAACTGATAGGTGTGTTGGAAAATAAGTCCACAGAGCCAAGGTTCATCTTTATTACTCTTATATATAGTATATATAACATTTTTTGGTCAATTTGTTGCAATCTATACATTTCATTAGAAGTTTACTCATAATAGATATTTGTAACTTAGTTTGTCATTTTACTCTTCAATATATTTCCTTCTTAATAGCTGACTAGTCTTGTTGCCTTTGCAAAGAGTGTGATAGAGTCTAAGACTTTTCTTACAGGAAATACAAGAGACATTACAGAAGGTTAATAATAAAGGGGTGAGCAAATGAATAAGTCCACTGATTAAAAAAATACTCAATATGGGTTCAATCATTGGGTAAATGCGTAGGCTGGATATTGTGTTTGGGAGACCTTTTTTTTTGTTTGCATTGTTGGGGGTCCCACCTAGAGTCTTATGCATGCTAAACAGGGGCTCTATCACTGAGCTATATCCCCAGCCTTTATACATCATAGTTTTAAAAATAAATGTCTGATAAAGCAGTTTCTAGTCCTGCCCATATAGAACAAAACTCATAGATCTCGGTTGTGGAATCCAACATCCTTTGTGTGGCAGTCAAGGCATGTGGTATGCAACTCTCCAACTGAAGGGAGTTTAATTGATCCAATGTCCATTGCCGTACTCTGAAATTCATTGCTGTGTTTACACTGAAGCCACGGGTCGGGGCTGCCTGTGGTCAGTGACTGGGTGTGGACGGGCTGAACAGCAAAGCATGTTCCTGGGCAGGTGACACACCTGCTTTGCTACAAGGCTCCTTATGGGCTCTACTAAATCTTTATGAGACATGCACAATCTAAGACTTTTCTTGCTAAGTCCTCTGTCCTTGTATCTCTTTTCTACAGGGCCAAGAGATGCTTGTGATCTACTGGCTCTTGTTATACCTCCCCAATTTCTTCATGGGTATTTTTCCTTTTACACATACAGTCTTGTCTTGTCTACTCCTTAGAGGGTCTAAATGAACATATCTCAGCTTGACATTCTTCATCTGTAAATTAACATATCTCAGCTTGACATTCTTCATCTGTAAATAAATTTTAATTGCTATGGCTACATTCTTAAGATGGATACTTTAGCTTTAAGGATGGCCAATGTTTCATAAAGGTAATTATTTTGAAAATACTTTGCACTTCATAACAAGAAGAAAAGTAAATAAGCAGGTTTGTATGAAAATTCCACATCAGTTCATTACTTTGTGAATAGACTGATGAAAACACAATTAGACTGTTGAAAGGTGAGAAAAGTCATCATAAATGCTGGTCCCTAAGTCATGTTAGAAAGGCGGCACCATTTTCTATGTGTGAGTTATACCTAAACCACTCAAAACACTTTCTGTAATAAAACAAAAAAGTTAATCATTATTATTTATATAATTTATTAATACTTATTATTTAAAGTAACATTTAGGTGGTAGAAGAAGTTAACAGATAAGTCATAGAGAATCAATAAATTTCAATATAATTTTCACATGTCACCAAATATCGTTTTGATGTTTTTTCTCATTGTTTAAAAATGTTAACAAATGCAGGTAAACAAAAGATATTGCTAATTGTATTATATTACACCTGGACTGGACCTTAGGGATACGTGGAAATAAGAGCGACAGGGACAGGGAGAGAATATGTTGGTTTGTGTCTTTCCACTTGCTCAAGCCAGTTAGACTTAAAGTCACAAAAGGTAAAATAAATCTAGCTGCCATTTGGATATGCCTACAACAAAAAGAATTGACTTTTCAGTTCTGTTCCCAACTAAAGTTAGTATGTATGAAAGGCTAGTGAACCATAGATCATATCTAGCTTACCACTTGTTTTTGTATGTCCTATAAGCTAATGATAGTTTTACATTTTTAAATTGTTGAACAAATTTTTGTCATAAGTGAAAATTCAACAAATTTCAGATTCCCATGCCTGAACAAAGGCTTATTGGGATGCAGCCACAGTGATTTGTTGACATATTGCTTCTGGTTATTTCCCTGCTATAAAGTATTTAAGCAGTTGTGGCAGAGAAAATACGATTTGGCAAAGCCTAAAATATCTACCCTCTGGCTCTTTACAGAAGATGTGTGACATCTGCTGATCTTTACCCACATCCTGCACTATCACATTTTGGGGAATGCAGATCTGGCTTACGCTTTTCACAAACTTTGAACACATATGGCGCATTTCTAGTGCTCAGGAGAGGGCCTGGTGGGAAGTGTTGATGTTCCTCCTGAGTGGTGACATCCACAAAGTTATTTGCCTCAGCATATGCTGGAACACAGTCTTCTGCTGGTCACATGGGCCTGATTAAAAGCACCTGTGGAAGTTACACTCACTCTCTTTCCTGCTTTGTGCTTGGAGCTTCTTGGTAATTATCAAGTAGCTTCATTAAGCACACTTTTCCCCTGCCATCCATTGCAGGCTTTTAATGGTAATTTTGATGTTCTCATATATTTTTCCCTCTCTTTCTTCTTTTTGTTCTTTGCTGCTTTGTAGCACTAGGGATTGAACCCAGGGGCTTCATGCATGCTAAGCAAGTAGCAAGCAGTCTACTACTGTGCTAAAAGTACATTCTTAGCCCTTGTTTTGCTAGTCTCTCACTCTGTGCATTAATCATCTTATTTCATGATGTGTAATATACTAAACTATACCTGGACACTAACATTAGTTTATTGGTAGAATGTACAAATCAGAATTTAAAAAATACATGAATTCTCCACGAAGAAAGTTTTCTGAGGATCTATCGAGTCTTCATTGAACTTATTCTTGTAATTTGAATTAGGTTTTTTAAATATTATTTTTCCCATAAGGATTTTTTTTTACCACTTTCAGCATTCAATTATTTTCTCTTTCTTTCCTTTGTCTTGAGCTTGTTGTTTCCTTCTTTGAGTAAGTCTCATCTTGTTCTTATTTAAAATAGAAAGTATTAAAGAAAATAAAACAGAAGTATAACTCATATTTCTTATATTTAAATTAAGTAAGGTGAAACAAAGGAAACTTTTAATAATCCATTTTCTACTGATTGAGAAAGTGTTCTCGCTCATGGCTATGTGGACTTAAATGCAAGTGTATACATTTTTGCTTGCATTAGCTCATGTCATCTCATCTGCAGGAGGCTGTATCATGTATCCTTAGCAGAGGTACCATCTACACAGTTCTCAGTCAAAAAGGGATACTCAGTGAGTGTTATCTCGTTGATCACATTTCCATCAGTATGACAACATACCTGAGAAAGTCACCTTAAGGATGAAATGTTTATTATGGCTCACAGTTTCAGAGATTTCAGTTCATGGTTGCTTGGGGTTGTTTGGGCTTGTGGTAAATCAGAACAACACAAAGAGGAGTAAGAGGGAAAGCAAACTTTCACCTACGGTGATCAGGATGGAATTTGAGAAAGCAGAGGGACCGGTTTCTCCAAATCCCCTTTAAGGGGACATGCCTAATGATCCAACTTCTTTCCATTTGACCCACCTCATACAGGTTCTAGAACCTCTAATAAGCACCATGGACTGGCAACCAAGTCTTTATTTAACACATGGCCTTGGAAGGAAACTGAAGATCCAAGCTCTAATGACTATAAAATGTCAAGTTAGAGAAACCATGTAAAATAATTTTCCTCTGTCTAAATCTTAGCTACATTTTGTAATCTCTACTTTTTTGTGAACTTGTTTGTGCAGATAAATGTAGGGCTTGACAAGTTTGTTTGAAGTGTGTGAAGAAGACAGAACACTAGATTTATCAGCCTCATGGGATCTTGAAACATTTTGATATCTATTGTTTTGGCTAGTCTAGGCCAAGTCCTTTTGTTAAAATCCTGATAGTAGTTGACATCATGTGTGAATATATTATGTCAGGCAATAGTCTACAAGCTGACATAATCCTTACACAAAAAGTTCTCTTGAAACAAGAATTCTTCCTGACTCTGTCCATTGCTGTTTTTCTCAGCCCAAGGAGTAAATGTATTGACATGTACATGCTTATTCACCCAGCTAGCATTCACTGAGCACCAGTCACTCAGGTCTCATATATAAAGATGAATTAAGACATCTTTAATCCCCTCAAGATATTCTGTGTCTAGTACAGAGACAGGCTTGTAAATCATGTTATAAGAGGATGTGGCACATGCTACAGTAGATCTAAGTGCAAAGAAGCTTTGCCTGTGCACTGAAAGACTTCACAGAGGAGAAAATATTCATGCTAAGAACCCAGGGATGTGTAGGAGCAATCAGAAAGGCAAGGAAAAACTAGTAAAGTGAGAGATGGGTGCACAACAGCTGACACCTGAAGATCCTCTCCATGTCCTTGTGCAAAAGCTTATGGTGTTCTTTCCATTTGCCATCTCCCATCTTTGAATCTGGGTGGGCTCTTTGACTAAGTCTTGTTTAATGGAATGTAACTGAATAGTTTTTTGACGTTTGATGCTACATCACAGGAAATCTTACAAGTTCTACCAGGGCTTCTTAGACTATCTGCTTTTAAGATGATTTCTCTTGGTAGAACTAACGGTGGGCATGATCAAAACATGAACATACTCAGTATGCAAATGTCACAGAGAAAGACATTAATTTGTATGAATAGTATGTTACCACTCCCCCCAGAAAAGCAAGGAGAAAAGAAGAGGCTTTTTCTTGGAAGCCATGTCAGACATGCCTCTCCTTGGACCACTTATGTCCGAGCAGCCTGAACACCATGCAAACTCTGTGAAAGAGAAGACATCACACTGAGGAGAGGCCAACAGCCTTACACTGAGGCATCACACATGTGTATGAAGAATCTGCCTTGAAAGAATGTCTTCTCCAGCCTAGATACCTTAGCGTATTTGTTGAAGCCATCTGGAGTTGAACATTTGCAATCGTAGGTGTGATAATCCTGGAAGAATTTGATTTCAGAAGCAAAGGTGACTTCATGTGTGAATCAGATAAATGATTCAGATGAAGTTAGTAAGTTTCTGTCTCCCTCCCCATCTTCTTCATTGTGCTCTTTCTCTTCCTGCTTTCTAATTCTTCCTTCTCTCACCATGTCTTCCTCTTTCTGTCCCTCACCTTCCACATTCTTCTTCTTCTTTCTTCTCTTCTAACATTAGGGTTATTACTATTTTCTACACAGTAATGAAGATCACAGTAAATATCTTCCAATACACACCTTTTTAATGATCCATTTACTTCCACTTGCAAACTGAGTAGCACAAGAGAAAAACTCTGATTGGTGGGACATGTTTCATTGCTTCATTCCTGAATCTAATACTGTATTTCATAAAACAGGCTATACAAATTTTCTGGGTCAATGGAAAATACTCTGCCAAAGGATGGAGATTGTTGTAAGTAGAATCCCCATCCGAATAAAACTAATAAAGTAAGAATGATAGTATTACTCTAAGGAATGAAGGTGTTAGACTATAGTTGACTGGAGAAAGAATAGCAAGTGATGCATATATTTTAGCAGGAGTTAATCATGGAAGCTTATTTGAAGTACAGGTAAAGGCAGAATTTTCACCAAAAAGTGTTGTATAGCCACGTTAGCTTTGAATTCATTAAATATGCATTCTTGGTTATATAGTTTGCCAAAGTTATGTTAATTTTCTAAAAAGTATTTGGCTTTAATTTGTTTTTACTAAGAAAAGTGAAGATGTTTTTCTCTTTGCAAGAAAAATTATTGGTACATTACAAACATTGAAATTTCTTCCAACTTTACTGATGTGTTTGTGTTAAGAGAACCGTAGTCTCACATTTAGTTACTTTGAGACTCATTGGTGACAATTATTTCAAGATGTTTAGTATGCAGCTATAGTTTCAGCTCTTTAATTTATTCAATCACTCACTAAATATTTTAATGATGTGGTCATTCCCTAGACCAGGTAAAGAGATAAATCATAAAAGAAATGAAGGAAACATGGAAAGAAAGAAAATAACTAGGCTTGAATTTTTTAGTGAGCATAGAAAGTGAGGATAAATGCACAGGCAATTATACTAGTTCTGAGTATTCACAAAAGAAAACATGAAGTTGAAACTTGTTCCAGCAATTAACTGAAAGAAAGTTATTTTTCATATGAATCTTCATATAGATGACCCAAAAGGAAAGAGAGATAATCAGTGATGTCTTTAATTACATCTTTCTTACAGAAAAAAATCCATAAATGTTCTGAAACAAATAAAGAGACAGCCCCTACCCTCAGTCACTTGCACAATGCTATATAAAGGAGGCTTAATCACAAGGAATGATGGTCTCCGTCACTTAGTATTCCGAGGCAGATATTACGGCTGGGATTTCATCAGAACTAAGGGGCTACATTTCCAACACATCTGGGTCCCAACAAATTCAGTTTTCACTGTAGACACACATGCTGTGGCAGTCAGACCATTCACTGTCAGAAGGGTAGCAGCGACTACCTCGTGAGTATGGGCTGTGTTGTTCACCAAAGCTGGTAGATGTCCATTGACTGGATCTAGATAGGGGTGCTTGAGTAGAAGAGAGAAAGCCTTGGGAGAATAAGATGAGGACAGCCAATTTAGGCTTCCCTTGAGTAGACTGACTTGTTCATTGGTTTGTGTCTTTAACTACAAAGTTAGAAGAGTGAGATAAAATGTAATTTTAAGGATTTTCTTCTGTGAAAAAGAAAATGACATTTCTTTCCACACACTGAAACTATCAGAAATATTATTCACCATTGCTTCACTCTGTAGAGTGGTGTTAGGAAACGCAAAAAAGAATAAGAATTTTTCTGATAGTGATAAATGAGGGGAAAGCAATTAACATACACAAGTGCAGAAGACATGAGGGGAGTAGTCTGGTAACAGCCATGTGAAACAGCTATGACGGTGCCACCACTTCTTACTCTTTCATCTTGGATAAGTTATTTAATCTTTGTACCTCAATGTCCTCATTTGTAAAATGGAGGCAATTTTACATACATCATGGAATTGTTGGAAGTCTTAAAAGAATTCATGTAAAAGTCAGTCACCAGGCACAGCACTCTATATATGTTATTTTGATTATTTTATGTAGCATATTAATAATAGGAGTGTTGTTAGATATTCTTTTACAACCATTAACACATTTAAGATGAGGCTGTAATTTATATGTCTCACTGCCTATTGGCTCTGAACTACAGGTGGTACATGGGTGACTGTCCCATTGAGTGACATGGGACAGTCCCATTAGGTGGTATAAGCTTCACAATGGTGTAGTCATGCATGCACTACCAGTGGTTCAAGCTGTTAATCCCAATTTGTTGACATCATTGGATGAAGAAATGCCTACCAGTAAAGTACCATCTTGGGTGTGTCTGAACGGTTCATGGAAGCACAACCTTAGGAATTATTTATGATCCCTAGTCTCTTCATTTCTAGCAGTATTTCCCTATTCTGTTTCCTGGCTGCCATGAACTAAGCAGTTTGGTTCTGTCATGCATTTCTGCACTATGTCTGCCTTGGAGCCAACCGAACATGGATTGAACAATGAGCCTAGCAAAACTCTCCTATTTAAGTTGCTGTTGTCAGGTGTTGTGTCCCAGAAATCAGACAGATACAGAAAATTGGTAAAAGGGAAGTGGGCTCATTGCTGTGATTGTATCTGATCATGTGGTTTCAAAGCCATTGAATTAGTTTACAGAAAGATTTTGGAAAAGTTTGGAGAAGCTGTTTAGAGAAGACCCAAAATGGTATAAGAAAGAACTTGATGGATTATTCTGGTCAGAGTTTAGAAGATCTTAATGCTGATAAGAGTTCAGATGCTAACGGCCAGTCACGAGATGCTTCAATTTAGAACAAAGACTTGACTGGCAATTGGAATAGAAGGCATGTGTGTTACACTCTGGTAGAAAGTTTGGCTTCATTTCACCCATGTCCTGAGACTGCAGGAGATCGAGATTAAGGGCAGTGGACTGATTTATCTGGTACAGGATATTTCAAGACAGCCCAACATTCAGACTGTAGCACAAGTAGTGGGGGCTGCTTTTAGCCAGATATACAGCAAGAATCAGGGGCTAAGGAGCAGAATATTTTGAAACACTGAAGTTTTGGCCCAAAATAAATGATATATAGAGTTGGAGCCAAAGATGGCTGCTAAAGAGTTTAGCACCATTAAAAAGAAACCAAGTACTTAATACAGGGGCATGAAAAAAGATGCATTAAAGCCATCTTCAGAATCAGAAATATCCCAGGGACAGCAGGCTCAAAGGTGCAAAAATATTTGTCTTTCATTTGAGATAAGCATCCCTGTGACCCTGCTTGAGAAAAGTCTCTGAGAGAATTGGTTTCTAGGGATTCATTTCACATGTTCAGCTACCCAGTGAAACTCAGAGGCAGCTGCAGCCATGATTCATGGGGGTATAGCTACTGCTTCTGCTACTAGCTGATCTTGGAATTGTTCACAGATGCTGGGCTTACTGGCATGCAAAATGAAAGAAGGTCTCACAGGTCAGGGAGGCTTCCACTCAGATTTCTAAAGTCTGCCTGGGAAGTCAGACAAGAAGCCATTGAGATGACAGTGTATGAAGCTCTCGGAATGAAGCTGAAAGTGCGCCAGAAACTCCAGGAGGTCAGGGATTCTAGGAATGTGGAAAATCAACAGAAGAAAATTGAAGGCTCTGAGTAGAGTCAGGCTGAGAGAGGCCTTGTGGATAACATTAGGCAAGGCTATAAGGGTGGGACCAGCCATATCCTGTCATGCTCAGATTTTACCAAGATATGCCTCAGATACCAGAAATGGTACTACAGAATTTCATATTTGCCCTCATGGTTTATAATCTTGGTTTGGTCCAATTCGTTTCCATACCTTCATTCCTCTATCCATTCCCCTATTCCTCTACAATGTCCTACAGACATTGTACTGTGGGATTGTATAACTTTGTTTTGATTTTTTACAGAGATTCATAGCTAAGACTGCTTTAAGTCTCAGAAAAGACTTAGACTTGGGCTTTTGAAAAATGATAGAACTGTTAAAACTTTGGAAAAGGGATGATTGTGTTTCTGATTGTATGAACACTAATTGTATTATGTTAGATACAATTATGACCTTCCTACTCTCTTTGTATGGAAATTAAGTATGGTTTAAGGAGGTGTGTCTGGATGTGAAGATCACAGAGGTAGATGCTGAAAGTTAATCCTGCTTGATCTGCCTCATGGGACAAGAAAATGCTAGTAGTTTAGTCAAGCATGATTTTGGCTGTGTCTGAGTAGGTCATGGAGGCAAGACCTTCAGTGCTATATATAGTTCTTATCCTGTTGTTCCTCTGTTCTGGTTTCTGGCTTCCATGAACTAAACATCTTTATTTTGCCATGTCCCATTTCCATGATACAGTATTTCTGCCTTGGAGCCTGCCCACCATAGACTGAATCCCCTGAATATTGAACCAATTGAAACTCTCCTCTTATATTGTAGATGTGAATGTTGACTAACATACCTTGCCTATCACCTTTCTATTCCTCTCATTTGTCTTTATCACTGTTTTCTCCTTCTATATCAATTCATCTACCTAAATACTCTCATATTTATATTAGAATCTCCTGTTACTCTGGAGAACCCTCACTAAATACATTCTGGGAACTTCTTCCTGTTTGAGATCCCAGACACAAATCTATGCATGAATTTTTGCTTACCTTTGTATGCCTTCTTCCTTTAGTGTCCTTTGAGAATTTTATGATTACAAACTTACTTTCTTTTAAATATCTTTTTAAATTTTGCATAGCTTTGCAATGGAAGAGAGTCAAAGTTCTTAGTGGAAACATTGTGCCATTTTGGCAGATAGTTACATAATTGTGATGATTTGTGTGTGTAATCCCTTTTTCAGAGAGTCAGTTTCAGTGAATTGGAAGAATGGGGAGGAATAGTATTTTGAGTTACAAATGGAGAAAAAGTCTTAGATATTTTGTAGTTAAGCATGCAGAGAAACAATTCTGAAGCTTAACTTTGTCTCCTCTTACAGGTTAGTTTAAATCAAAGTGGTTTGGAAGAAAGGAGTAAAACATCAGGTAACAGAAGATCATATTCAAACTCCACTGCTTATTATCTGTGAGACCATGGACATTCCTACACTACACCTCAGTTTTCTCACCTCTGAAGAGGCATAATAATTTTATAATAAATTATTGATTATGTGACACAATATGGATCAACTGGAAAATGTCCTCCAGATGGTTGCTATTATTGGTTTTATATCTAGTTATCTCATTATTGTATGTAGGTAGGTTAAATTTTCAATTTATTATGAAATTAAAATAGACTAATGACCTAGAATGATAAATGGAAAGTGTCCTTAAAAGTAATATCTATTTTCTATCATCATTCCAGCATTGAGTAAATTTCCTCTGCATTTCATTAGCTCTAAAATAGTGGGATTGGTTTGTGATCCTGGAAAATGTAGATTTATGATGGAATTGAATTGGGGGTCATAAGGGGTTATTTTATGATCAATGACTTTTACCTCTCTTCTCTCCCGTAAGATTTTCTGAAGGCTGACCATATTTTATATTACTAATAAATCTTCAGTTTACCATATGGGGAAAATTTGAAAAGGGTGGTCTTATGTTGCTTTTTCTCCTAAACATTCTTCATGTTCTTAACTGAACAAAAACGTGACAAAACAAGTCTATTGTGTTTCTAGAGATCATTAGTGATACTCATTTTGTGAATCTTAAGGGTTCTTCATAGACTATAGCACTGTTTCTTTATTTTAGCATGTAGAATATCATGTGAGGTTCTTGCAAAAATCAAGCCTCTGCTTCCAGAAGTTTGGCATGAGATTCTATATTTCTAACAAGTGCCCAAGTGACATTGATGCTTCTCACCCGAACATCCAACTTTGATAAATAAGACTCTGAAAATTCCTTGAGCTCAGAGCTTTTAAAATATGCACTTTCCTGAGCTTTTCTCTCCGAAATCCTGATTCATCAATACTGGAACCAGATGTCTATATTTTTTAATATTAGCATAGGTAATTCTGACAATATGGCTTGTTTTAGAACTGCCAAAGGCTTTCCAATTATGACGGTTTTGATTTATCTGAGGCCAGTCTACCTCTGTAGGTACACTTTGATAACTTATTCACAGACTGTGCTGCACCAACTATTAAGTTACAATTCTCAATATACTAGTTCTTCATGGGTTGCTTCCTGGGTCTGAAGATATATTTCATTTTGCTTATTGAGGGAAGAACTGCTTATTCTTAAAGCTCTACCTTCTGTTTGGAACCTTCCTGGATGCTACAGTCCAGTGGTTCTCAAAGGTGAGCAATTTTGTCTCCCCACATTTTTAAAGACATTTGGTAGTGTCTAGAGACAATTTTGGTTGCCACAACATGGGGAAGCGCTACTGGCACCTAGTGGGTAGAGGTCAGGGATGCTGGTACATATTTAAACTCTATGTAACACATCAAATAATGCCTACAATGAAAAATTGTTTATCCTTAAATATCATTAGTTCTGTGGTTGCAAAAATTCTCTAGGCTGAGTTAGATGCCCCTCTTTTAAGGGCCCTTTTAATTGCTTCTCTCTCACTTCTATTCACTTTTTTTCATTCTTTTTTGGAACCTATAGCCTCACATGTGTTAAGCATGTGCTTGTGTATGTTAAACATTGAGTCACACCCATAGATTTACACTTTATTTATTTATTTATTTATTTTTCTGTCTCCTCAGGAGCCTGTTAGTTTCTTGGACAAACAATTGTCCCTTTGACCTCTATTTCCTCACAATCAGTATCTCAATCAATATCAGTACAAACACACATATGATTTTATAATTACATGAGCATGCAGAAAAATGGGTAAATGCATCCTTAAATGTGGAACTGTTTACAGATAAACCCATGCACCATGTTTTTTGGTGGGCAGATAATCTAATCTAAGCATATAGACAGATTCATGGACTCCGACTGAGGGCGAGATGTTCCGCTGGCCTGAAAGGCATAATATCAAGTCATCAATCATCAACTGCAGAGTCAACCTCTTGAGAAAAGCACTCCATTTATCGTGTGCCAATTGAAAGGAATACAATTGACTCGAACCAGCTGGCTTTGGCCTCTCTGAAAGGCTGTGACCCATTTAATCAGCTTGGAATGCATCCATAACTTTGAAGGTGGATCAGGAAAGATGGCAGGCATGAACAAAGTCAGCTAAGACCAGCACTCTCCCCATTTAAAGTATTTGATGTAGGAGACACAATGATTAAAAAAGAAAAAGCTCTGTGAGTGAGGTCAAGGGTAAGGGTGGGAAGATGGGTTATTCTTTATGATTTCAAAAACTGACAAACTGTGTTTAGTTTGGAAAGAACTGAAAAACCTCACATAAGTCAGGCTGTGCTCCATTTCATCAACAGTGTGGGGAAATAATGAAATCGCAGTTCCTGCTTTGTGTCTGTCATCTAAGCCATTCCAGCGATAGTAATCCTGGCTAGTGTCTTTCAGTTGGGGCCATTCCCTGGGGAGATTGAGTTATTAATAAGACATACATTGAAACTCGTGGCCTTTCTCCTACCTGTTTTTGATTTTACTTCTTCCTCATGCAATTCCCCTGACCTCTTGGAAACTAGACAAATGAGACTAGCTCTTCCCTGACCACGCTTTCCAAATTTGCTCCACAAATTGAATTGCTACACCATGTGAAAAACTTTGGTCTAGGAGATTGGAAGTGATCTCTGACATTTCTACAGGTTATTCCTTCCAAGGAGCAAATATTCCTTGCTTCGTTGTATCCTCACCTACTAGAATGATTCACCTGGCTTCCCATTACCCCAAATGGTGACACTGCCACAATCTTAATTGCAAGCAGCAGCCTGTAACCTATGAGAGAATAAGGACTACTTCCCTATTGTTTACCACTGTATCTGTGAGGTCAAGCACAGGGCCTCACAAGTATTTCTAGACTAAATGAATAAACAAATGTATAACAGTGATCAAAATATACAGTGAATGCTTGAATTAAAAAATTACAACAAAAGACACATCACCATGAACCCCCTTCCTAATACTCCTCTCCCTTTGAACACACTTATCTGATAGTTCTTGCCATTTTCTAAAGCAGTTCTGGAAGTTGTTTGTGTCTTTAGGAAGTGTGATCAAAAATACAGTGACTATTGTTACCACATGTCATCCAATAGAAAGACACACCATAAAAACATTATGATGTGTCCTCACCCACTTTGTTCACTAGATCTTTGCCTATGTGACTTGTGGCCCTTCTCAAAGTCAAAGCAGGCACGCAAAGTAGATATGTTGACTCTGTTTCATCTCATGGAAGGAGTCACTATACCTCAATGAAGGACTTCCAAAACTGCTTCAGAAAACAGCAAGAAAAATGGGATAAGTATGTTTGGAGCCAAAGGGAGTATTTGAGGTAGATTAATGACAATGCATCTTTTACTGTAAAATTCAAACATTATCATATTTTTCAATTATACACTACAGTTTATGAAGTAAATGTGTGTATTTTTGTGTGTATTGATATAGAAATGAGTGCTAGTGTAAAGTGTTTGGAGTTAAACACAGAAAGTCTTATGAAAAGTATTTTTTTTTTAGAATTCAATGTTTAAAATTGGTTTCAGAGTTTGCTCCCTTGAATAACTCAATTTAATGTTTGCTAAAGCTTTAATACTTAAATGTATTGATAAATCACTTTACTGTACTGCTCCCCCAATAGCCTTAATTAAATGACAATGATTTCCATCTCTATTCCTTACCCTCTTCTCTGCTCCCTCAGTCTGTCCACTGTTCAGCTCAGCTCAGCCGGGCTGAACACCAGTCTTGGTTCATTTCAGCACTCTTCCTTTCTACATAGTGGAAGCTTCCTGGAAAGAGCTCCTTTCCCCTGTTCTCATACGCACGCAAGCACGCACTCATGCACGCACAGAGACCCATTCACGTGTCCTAGTTTACCTTCAAATGTGTGACCACTCGCCTTGTATCTCCTAACACTGCATCAAAATCCAACTCGTCTCTCCAGAGCAGGGCTTTTGATAAATGTTTTCTGTAAAAGGTGAGATGGTATTTTAAACTTTAGGGGCCGTACATTTTCAGTTACAAGTTGGCCACCATAGAAGGGAAGCAGCGGCAGAGACTATGTAAATGAATGGGTGTGGCTGTCTTCCAACCAAAGTATTTACAAAAGTAGGTAGTAGGCTGGATTTGGTCCACAATCTGTAGTTTGATGACCATGCTTCAAACCATTGAGTGTTATACTATTTTAGAAAACTATTTTTTATCTTCTCTGTTTTTTCAAACCTTCAACTTTTACTGTCATTCATACCCAGTTTTGGTTTTCAACCTTGCTCTATTTTATTAAAATATTAATGAAGATCATAAAGGAAGACTCCCATCTTCTGTCCTGCCTGGAACGTGCCCATTTTACTCTGACTTCCCTCCTCCTGCTGTGGGTGAAACTTCTGTGTTCTTCTTTGGGTCTGATTCCATTGCTTTTGCCCTGTATCTCATCTCCTCTCCTATACTGAAGGGAATATTTCAACAATCCATTTCTCTCTTTTCTGCACTATTAATTATTTCCTCTTTGTCAGATTGTTCATATGAGCATATAAATAAACTGTAGTAGCTTTTATCTGAAGAAAGAAAAGTAAGGAAAAGAGCAGAAAAATGTCCCCTAACCTCATGTGCCTCCCGAACTACAGCACCATTTCTCTGCATCTTCTGAAGCAAAATGCAGTTAGTTACTTGCTAGTTATCCCCATTTGCTCTTTTTCTAGGCTCTCTTAAAACCCCTCCAGTCAGATTTCCATTCCCATCTGCCCACTCATGAGAGCATCCCAGTTGACCTGGCCCTGTTAACTCATTCTCAACTCCGGTATTCACTGTTCCAATCCTCTGTTACTCTCTGTCTCAACAGTGTATAAAACAATGCCTCCTTTTTGCCTGGTTTCTTACAAATAATTCCTGGGATCCAGTCCCTCTTGTTGTCTCTAGATATTCCCTCTCTGGCTCATGATTTCTTCACTCATAGGTCAAATACCTTTTTTCCAGCAACCTTCCTGATAGCCCTACATAAAACAGCAATCCCTCTATTGCATCTCTTATTAGGAGGGCTGCCCAACTGCTTTAGTTTCCTCACAGGAATCACCATAAAGCTCATTATACATTTACATATGTTTGACACATCCTCATTGCCTCCTACACTAGACTTGGGAATATAGTGTTCTGTTTGCTGTCATACTCCGAGTGCCTACAGCTTCTAGCATGAAGTAGGAGCTTGGTATTTGCTGAACAAATGAACGAATCTGTCAAACTCCTGCAGTACATGAAAATATATGATGTGCGCACCATCACTTTTTAAGAATGTTATCCTTGGTTTTCTGCAGAGAAGCCTAAAATTCAACTTAGGTAAGTGTTCTGTATAAAAAGCAAATTACATCATAGGTAAGAAACACGGTAAAATTTTGGAGATGGCCATCAACCCTCTGTTTATTAACTTAAATATAGGAGCTTCCGTATGGAAGTCATGAACTCCAGCTGGTTAGTATCTCCAGATACTCTAAGTCTAGGTAAGCAACCTCTGACTACAACCAGGCCTGTGGCAAACTAATGTTAGAATAAGTTATTAAGGGCCTGAGTGGCCTTGAGGGAGGTCTGTCTCCAATACCCACTAACTGCCTGCTTTTTGCTCAATGACTAAACTTCTTTTTTATCTGCTTTATTTAATTTAACTTTTTATTTCATGAAAAAATAAAAGAAAACTTTATAACAAAATAATAGGAGAAGCCAGGCATCATGGAACAGCAGGGAGGCTGAGTGAGGCAGGAGGACTGCCATGAGTTCGAGGCTAGCCTAGTCTACAGAGTGAGTTCAAGGCCAGCCTGAGCTATAGTGAGATCCTGTCTCAAAAAGAAAGAAAGAAAGAAGTAAAGAAGGAAGGAAACAAAGAAAGAAAGAAAAACAATAGTTAACACACTGTATACATATCATTATTTTAATGGAGTTACCCAGAAGATGAGACATAAAAATTGAAAAAAAAATACATAGCAAGGAAGAGCAAAGAAGATAAATAGAAAATAAGATGAAGTTCAAATAATTTCCCAAATTGCTTATTCTGTTTCAAAAATTTTTAATTTATGTGCTAATTCTTCTTATTTCACTGCACAGAAAGTTTTGTGTTGTTACCTGTTTATTTCTTTATAAGAGAGAATCTTTTTTTCTCAATCACAACTTCTGTGCGAACCAGTTTCTTCTGTGATATGGAGTTAATTTGTGACTGATGGGTAGTTAAAAGGATTAAACTACTTAATACATTCGTAGTGCTTAGAAAAGTATATGGCGCATAATAAGCTCTAATTATTTGCAAAATGAAACTGATATCTTTCTTCCTAACTCTTGGCTGTGACTTTAGCAACATGATTTGTGGTGAGTGATTTTAACTTTCCGTCTGAAAGAACACAGAAGAAGCAACAAGCGAGACTCTGTCTCCCTGAGGCTTGCAATTTCTTCTGATTAATTTGATGTGTCCCTTTGGAGGAAAAAAGAAAAAAAATAAATAAAAAGCACACCAAACACCTAGTCAGTTCAGGTAGACATCAGTTTGGCACTTTTTTTTTTTTATTAATCTTACTTGCAGTGTGCCTGAAGAGATCAAAGCCTCTTTTTTTTTGTTGCTTTTTTTGAGGGGCATCACTCAAACTCAGGCTGAGCACTGACAGGTACATTTGAATTTAGAGAAATGGGGTCTGTGATGATTATCTGGGGCCACGGCTGTGCACAGACTAGGACTCCTAGGGATGAAGACGAAAAGCATCCAGCTAATGTGGCTTCTCTTGGTGGACAAACATTGTAACCCAAATAGGTTTTTCATTCTTTTTTGGCTAAGTGTGCCAGATTTCTGGGCATGACTTCTGTATGCTGCATGGACCCAGGGGCACAAGACTGCTGTTCTTTATTACTACAAACAAGGAGTTTCCCATCTGAACCTCATCACCTTCATCTTTGATGATTCTTCTCCCCAACATATATTGTAAGAGCTAAATAAGCATGCTCTGATTGAATGCGGCATGAGGCTATGCAATGAATATATCCAGAGGTTAGACAAGATCAAATTGAGTGTCATGGGTGATCCACGAACAAACTCATCTCTTTGCTATCAGCATAGTTAAAATGATCAAAGTTGCTCCTGTTTAGAATTCTTCATACTTAGAACTAACTACATTTCCAACAGCTGGAGGCCCTTGATGAGGAAATTCATCAATTGCCAGCCGAGCAATGCTGGACAGGCCAGGTAGGCATTCCTCAAAAAGACAGACTGAAGAGTGAGAACGTGTGTGTTTAATGGATTCTGGCCTGTAATCAGTATAATCAGCTGCCATTACTGCTAATGTTGAATAGCTAATTTCTCTGTTGATGAAACACCCCAACCTGAGAGGTTTTATCTTCCCTGGATGGAAAACATTGCAACCCCCACTTCTGAGGCACTGTGACCACAGTTACGTCTTGTGATGAAGGGCAGTGCTTTTGGGTGCAGAACTTCACCTCCTCCTCTCCCTGTCCCACTGCATATGTCTCCCTGAGCAAGGCTTTCCTACTCATGTAGCCCCTTACTGCACAAACTGTGTTCCCTCGAGCAGTGACTTGGGTATGACCTGATAACCTGTTAGATGCATAGAATCCCAGAGCCCATTCCAAAATAAAGAGATTCTTCATTTCTCTTAAGGTCCCCAAATGACTTTTGTGCACTTTAAAGTGTGAGAAGCAGTGTACTGGAAAAATATTTCCCGTAAAACTGCTGGCAGGGATGCAGGAGTTGGTTCAGACAGTAAATTGGATAATTTTGGATTTCCCAGGAATCAGGCTTTATATAGTATTGAATGACGCAGGAATGATGGTTCCCTTCACTATTCTCTCTTAGAAATCCTGTTCTAAACTAGATGTTTTAACACTCCCTAGTCCGTGTGAAATTAAGAACTCAGTATAAGGCCAATAGCAAGCAGTACTTCTCAAACTCTAAGTTAACTATCTGGGATCTAGTTAAAATGAAAATCCTGATTCAGTAACCATCCGATGGGCTTCAGAACTTTAACGCCTGCTCTTCCTGCCAGTTTCAGGACGGTGTTAGTTGCTAATGCCCCTATTCCACTGACCCTGTATGACAAGGTTTTAAGGGAAAGGAACCCATAAGGCCTTCCACTACTTTGTGAAGAAACTCTTATTGTAGACTTTTCCCATCTGATTAATTTAGTGGGTGGACTGCACTGTGTTCATATCTGTTCAACACTTGTACTACTAATCAAAGCATTGTCTGCCCATTTCCTGTGCATCAATGGTTCTTACAATTTAGTGTTTTTCAAGCACACAGATTACTAGGCTCGTGGTTTCTGACTGAATAGGTGTCAAGTGCAGCCTGATAATTTGCATGACTGAAAAGTGTCAGAAGATGGCTATGTTGCTTGTTGAGGGTCT
>NW_004955480.1:5532762-5554368 GCF_000276665.1 Chinchilla lanigera | reverse complement strand
TTTGTATAATATAGTGTATTGGGAGGGAGGAAATAGGCACAGAATCCACTCATTTAGCACTTCAGTTTAACTAAAATTTTATCAGATGTGATAATCTATTGCTCCTTTCAGGACCCCAAACCATGCAAACAATGTGATTAGTGGGAATTTATATGATTGTAAGAAGGACGAGCAAACAGTAATTATAATTAAGATGCACACAGTTAAAGCCTACAGAGAAGCAGCATATTTGGTTTAGTGGATGAGATTGGAACACCAAAGAGAGAAGAGATGGCTTGTGCTGAAGAGGAGGTTAGTGACAGTTATTGGAACACTGTGTGAATGCACTATAGACTTGAAGTTTCTCTGTGCACATCTTCGAGCTGGTTACCCCCAAGCCTTTACAAGTACTATGCTCTCAACTGGGAGTGGAGTGGCATCTCCCTCTTCACCTGCCTTCATTCTTAGCTCATTCACACCTGCAGAATGCCCTCCCTGTACACCACACTGGCTGAGTTAGGGCTCCTCTTCTTAGTGCTTCATAGCTACCTAGGGAATAACTTTATTATTCCATCCCACAGTTTTATAGTTGTCCACATCCATCTTTTTTTGTCTTTCCAGTGTCTAAAAAAATTCCGTGAGTAAGTAGTGAGCATGGGTTAAATATTATAAAAATACACAAGAAAAAGAGATGGTTGAAATGCTAATTTCAAAATCAAATTGGTCTTTATTTTTATCAGTTTAAGGACAGCAGGGCATGGTGCTCAGTTACCATTTAAATAATACTACTGATACAAAGTCAGGATACTTAAAAGGAAAGAAAAGTTCCCTTAGTTGTACAAACGATACGTGCTCACTTCAAGGAGAATAAGGAAAACACCAAAGAGTAAAGTAATAATTGTAATGTTAGAGCTGAATGGTAATTTTGCTGCTGTTACATTTATCTCTATTGCACCTTGTTTTTATGTAAAGAAATGTTTTTAAATTGAATGCTAAAGTGTATATATTTTTGTTTGCACTTTCAGCTATCATTTTAAATCTCCAGGATTTGTATCTACACAATGAACTATTCTTTTCAAATGTACTTTTTGTACTGTATGCATTAGATTTCCCTGGAGAGACAGAGAGAGAGAAAGAGAGAAAGAGAGATCTCATTGGACATTTAGACATTTCCCATTTCATCCCTTCTCCAAGTTGAAAACCCTTAATAAAGAAGAACCATTATATAACTCCATTCTTCTGTTGATATTTCAATTATTATCTTATTACTGTTTTGTTTTATGAGAATATATTCAGCTTGCAAGAATGAATCATCTCTTTTTATCTCTCTGTCTTCTTTCTCCTCTCTCTCTCTCTCTCTGTCTCTGTGTGTGTCTCTCTCTGTGTGTTTGCTTTAATCTTCAAGCTTTTTCTCTGGCCTGGTAATTTCTAATTGACCAACTAAAAGAGATGCCAAGGGAAAGAAGAGCAGTGTGACAGAGCCAGTGTGTGCAGCAGTCCTGATCACTTGCAAAGAAATGCTCTGCTGTGTGGCAGTTGCATCTATCTAAAAGAGCCTGGACTAGAAGAAATATAGCCAGGACAAATCCATACCAACCTTTATTATAACTTTTTTCCTTCTCATATGTTTCTCACCATGATATATCTCATAAAAACATGTTTTTATTTTTTAATTAGTAAAATAGCATAGCAATACTACCTAATTTTAAAAGCTCTTATTAAGGATTAAATGGAAAAATATTTGTAGAATGTGTCATTATAACACCTGGGCCACTAAATATTAACAGGCAAATAATAAACCCTAAGAACAAGAAGAAGGGTACTTTAGCTGGATACAGGGCCGGGAGAGAGGAGGGACTCCAGTAGGTGAGGAATTCAGGCATGGGTAAGATAGGATTTCAATACAGGACAGTTTGGATTTTAAGTGTAGTGAAAAATAATTAGAAAGTTTGAAGCAAAAGTGTGACATTATGTAATTTCTACTTGAGAGAAAAATCTGGCCGCCTTGCAGAGAGAATGGAGTATAAGATGTAAGACCAGGTGTTCATTGCCATAGTGCAGGTGTTATGTAGTTGTGCGTGGACTAAGGTTCTGACAGTGATGACAGTGAGACCACATCCCTGAGCTACTGTTGACAGGATTTTCTGAGAGATTCCTAAGAGGGGGGAAGTAAGGCAGGAATCATGAAAGGTTCTCAGTCAACTCATGGGTGGAAGGCAACACCACTTCCCAAAACTGGGAAATTCTAAGGGGACAGGTTTTGAGAAGCCAATCAGGATCCTTAAGGCATACAGAGTTTGGAATATTTATGGGGTACATAAAGAGAGGTATACAGGAGGTGTACAGTCTGAAGCTCAGAAAGTAGCTCAGAGCTTGTACTTTACATGTAAAGAGGATGAGTTTTAAGATGCTGTTTAATGCCTACTACTGTAGATCTTTAAAGACAAAATACAGTAAAGCAAGCGCTGTCAGTAAGTCCCTGTGTGCTGGAGGTGGACAAAGGGTTGCTGCAAGTTTACCTGAAAAGGGGGACTTGCACCCACGAGGTGTTAAATATCTGCCTGACATATTGGTGTTGAATAAGTCACCGCACTTGGCATTGGCATAACCTCAAAGGATAGGGTATGTCCTTTAAGGGACCTTGTCACTTCAAAATTGGCAAGAATAGCTAAAATTCCCGAGAATAATACAAGGAATGAGATGAACTTATCTAAAGAAAATAATGGGCTAAAATGTATTTTATTTTATGTGGTCTGAGATGTAAAAATGTGCTTATGCTAATTATTGATGGTGTAAACATACTCTGACTAATGGGGAAGCATTAATCATCCTTTCCCTTTTCCAGAGAATGCTTGTATTTGCCTAATGCACCTGTTTTAGAGAGTGATCTTTAAAAAAAGAGATTTTCTGCATAGTGTTAAGGAAGCATTTCTTTTGCCTGAGGTCTTGAACTTGACACAAGCAACACAGTGAAATCTGCCACACATTTAATCAGAGGTAGTTAATTTGATTTTCTAAAATTAAGCAGAACTTCAGTTTATCATTAGTCCTGAGAATTACTGCACTCTGCATACCTCAAAAGGGCTTTATTGGATATGAATAATAATAACCTACAAATACATTGATGGTAATGAGCAGCAAAATGTTCTTTAAGGAAACAAGAAAAAAAAGGGTTCCCAGACAAGCATAAATTGTGACTCATGATGGCCAGAATTTGTAAAATTTATGATCATTACAACATGAAAAAATAATTATGAATAATAAAAATCTGTTACAATAATTAGCTGTAATGAATGCTCATGGTGAGCTAAATGAACTGGAACAATTTAAGGCAATAGCACATAATTTGCATTTTGTGTTATGTCAGATCATTTTATCATTAGAGAGAGAAAGGGAGGAAGAAGGGGAAGAGCCAGTGGAGACAGAAGGGAAGCTGATGAGAAAGTGAATTAAACTCTCAGGGTTTCTGTATTCACATCTCCTAAAACTAATGAAAAATGCTATGCATTGCAGTCTTTGCTTTGGTTTTTGTATGCATTGCAATTTTTTGAGGGCATGAATAATGTGAGAAAATAAAGGATAATCAGTACAGTAGACTTTCAGGACAGACAAACTTGACTCTGAAATTCTACCTGCCCTCTTCCAAGTTATATTACCTGGACAACATCCTTAATTGACCTAAATCTCAGTAACGTCTGTAAAATGGGATAATAATAGATACAACCTGAGTCCATGATGAGGAGCAAATACATAACATTAGCTGCTAACTCTTAGCAAACGCTCATTATGTATCTGACATTTTCCTGGATACCTTCTAAGTTCACTAAAGTCTAAACTGAGTTGGGGCTGGGGATTTAGTTCAGCGGCAAAAGCGCCTGCCTGGCAAGCACAAGGTCGTGAGTTCGGTTCCCGGTACCGGAGAAAAACAAAACAAAACAAAAAACAAATAAACTGAGTCATCTGGCTCCATGACTCTAAGTGTTAAGTTCTATAATTATCCCTTGTTCAGCGGAGAGACAGATAAAAATCCTTGAAAAGTTAAGCTAAAGTAATTTAGTCCTTAAATAAAAAATATAATGATTAGCAAATAATAAACCTTAATTCCTTGTGACAAGCCAGGGTGTATTCCCAACCAGAGGCCCATTTCCACTTCCCAAATTTGTAAATCTTTTACAAATCTTTGTAAAAGTTGGAAAGAGTGCAGTGGGATTCTCTACCGAGGTAGTGAGGCTTCAGGCATTATTCCTCTCATCACTGGTCTAAGAGGCTTCAACATAGTCCTTAAATCACAGCAAAAAGCTCAATGAAGGTTAAGTATGGCCATTTTCCATATTACCCTTGTGCCCTTGAAAGGATATGAATAGGTCTTAGTCGAATAAATTCAAATCTGTAGGGTAAAGGCTAGCATTGCATATAGCTTTCACATTCTCCAGTACTATAGTCCTTCCAGCGGGGATCCTTGCACTGGGAGAGAGGAAGTTCTCTGCAAGTGATTTTCCTTGGTTTGAGGGTGATAAGCAGGTAAACTGTTATCACCAGTCCAGAGAGGTGATTCTTGAGAAATGGGACCAGATTGCGAGGTCGTCTCTCATCAACTCATCATCAAGGGACATAAAGATGACCCCGCTCCCACCACCTCTCACTGGGACATCTCTTTGACTCAGCTGTTCTGGACTTCCCTTCTGCTTGGTTTGGTGTGCAGTAGGTGGAAGAGGTAAGCTCTGTGCTCCTGGAGTAGGAAGACATCCTGTGTTCCTGGAGTAGGTGGAAGAGGTAAGTGCAGAGGTGGAAGAGGTAAGTGCAGAGGTGGAAGAGGTAAGCTCTGTGCTCCTGGAGTAGTCCTAATTTGCTCAGGTTTCCTTTTCTCTGCTTGGGCTTTCACATGCAAATGAAATTCCATGTACAATTCCAATCTGTACCACTCTTGCTATTGGGAGTAGTGCCTCATTCTAGTCCTTTAGAGCACCATTTTCTAACCACATTTTGTTGCTTCTTCATGTTATATCAGGAGTTTTATAACATAAAATGACTTGGACTTTTCAGTCCAACTAGTCTGGGGTGGCTTGTACTGAGTTATAACAAGCAGAATGGAGAACTATCAAAATGCACCTAACGTGACTCTTTCCATTGTATGTGGTATGAAATAAGTGTAAAACCAAAACAGAATAAACATGAGGTGGGGATCCTCATCCTGTGCATTATCACTTTTCCTGGATGAGCTTTTTTTCTTACGAGAGCAGTGAAAAGACTGGGAGGCCTGCCCCAGCCTTCTCCTCTGCTGGCTTCAGTGAAGCCAGCTTTGGCTTGCTCTCTTGGGCAGTCCGCCTGCTTGAGATTATCAGATGCATAGTTGTACTACTGTCTTCTACTGCTCTACAGAAAGGAACAGTTAATGACTACTTGTTTGATCAATCTTGTATGTCTATTTGTTTTTTGGAAAAACCACTTTGAAGATATCAATAAGTAATATAACAACCATGGTTAATTTCCTACAACTTTGTCTGTAACTCTGTTTTGTTTGTATTGTTTTTATGCTATTATGTAAATGGATGTCTGTTTGTTAATATGTTTTCCTTCTTTCATTTTTTAAAATAAAAAAAAGAAGAGTTTTTTTGTTTTGTTTTTTTTTTTTTTTGGTTTTTCTCCGGGACCGGGAACCGAACTCACGACCTTGCGCTTGCCAGGCAGGCGCTTTTGCCACTGAGCTAAATCCCCAGCCCCCAAAAAAGAAGAGATTATCAGATGCCCTTACACAGAGCTGAGGCTGTTTTCTCCTTCCTCATCCGCAGACCTGAGCCAGAGATCCCACATCTCCTTCTGGAGTTTCCCAGGGAAAGGGAGATGGTTTTCTTTCCCCTTTTTTTGACAGATGTGCCTTCTTTTGGAAGACGAATGCCTCCAGGCTGAACAGAAGCCTGAAAGAATTTGTTTCTAGAAAAAAAAAGGAGGAAAGAAAAGAGTGAAGAAATATCTGTTTTGGCATCATTTCTGCTCTGGGCAAACAGCTGCAGATCCAAGTTCCCGGAGAGCAGTGAGGCCATGGGGCTGAGTATAATGCACCTTTGCACTTCCATCCATAGACAGCAAATCAGCTGGAGAATTTGCTGGACCTGGGATGGTATTGTTCACTAAAACTGCATAATTGTTACCTAGTTGTTTTTAAATTTGTATATCTAAAGGTTGTTTTTCTTTGGTGATAATCAGAGAAGAAACGATTTCTTTAGCATGTGCAAAAGTTCTCAATTTGAAGTTCAAGAAAAATAGAAAAATGGAGGCTCTGGATTAACAGTTTTCTCAGGTCCCTAACAAGAATTGTTTTACTGTCAATTTTTTTTTTTGAGAGAGAGAGAGAGAGAGAGAGAGAGAGAGAGAGAATCATTTATAAATTCTCAGCCTGAAGAAAGGATATTATCTGTCTCTGTTGAAGCAAAGGTTTTTAGCAGTCTTCCAGATACACAATTCAACTTCTTCTCTTGCCATTTTCTCAGAGGACCTAGTAAGATGACTTTATTTTCAGTTTATAAATTGAGGTTGCTAAGAAGGCATCATCTGGTCAGTTTGTTTGAACTGATTTTCATCAAAAGATTCAAAGTCCCCTATCCCAAGGCCTAGTTGTTTGAATTAATTGTGTATGTTTGTCATTTCTGGGTCAAAGCAAATTTTTCTCTTAACCAAATACTTTCATGTAAGACAAGGACAGTTGGACATCAGAATACATATTCCCCTAGGAATGATTTCAAATTACTTCCTTTGATAATATTCTGCTTGACATGCTCGGTGCACCCATTACATCAAAGCTGATCCTGCTTTTTGTTTTTTTAAGTAAGGAGTTCTTTAATTTTGTTTTCCTTAGAAGGGGCACATTTTAGATTTCTCTCCATGTATACTTTAAAAAACACTGATGTACCTTTCAAAGAGGATTTTCAATAAACTTAAATAGAGATATAGAATGAACAATTCTTAACAAGTTGTGGAAAAGTTGTTAGGTCACAACTAACAAACTGAGGAAAAGTTGTTAAGAGAGGTCACTTTGGGCAGGTCTATAAAGTGCTTAGTGCTGGCCAAGGACGTGAGGAATGCCTTCAAATTGCCTACTACTCTTCTCAGATGGTGATAGGCTGACAAGTATACACTGTCTTGCCATTGCTATCACCAAACTCCTGCATTATGGCCATGGGAGGTACCTGTGCCATCACACCTGGTCTCCCGCTGTACAGGAGACAGATAGCTGAGACCAGCAGTGATGACTTTCTTGATAGGATTCATAAATTCCAGATGAAAATGTTACCACTGATGGAAACTTCTTAGGAAAAATTTATATAGATTGAATTAGGTTTATGGCCATTTATACTTTGTTCAAAATGTCTTATAGATAAAAGGTTGGAAGTGGGATTTTTTTTTTTTTTTTGGTGGTGGGTAAATCACTTTTAATTCTAACATAAAAGTTAAAAGACCAAAATACTGAAAAAGACTATAGGAAATATATTAGGAGATACGTGATATGAATAGATATGAATTGCAACAAAAACAAAGAGCGTGGGAAGGAAAAGCCAAGGTAAAGAATTTTTATATAAAATTGAAATCAGGTATCAGTTTAAAATACAGTTATAACTGTGAAAGTGGGGTTTTAAGAGCTGCCCCAAATATTTGTGCTTTGTTGGAAGGAAAGGTAATAGCTGCAGTAAAATCAATAGTACAGTTCTAAGATTTCATGAATTTCTTTGTTCTTGAACGTACAGCAAGTACCCTAAGGACTATAAAATTTTTCAAAAATAAAGGATATATATTTATGATAAAATGTACCATACATGCTATCACAAGTCCTTAGGACACAAAATAGTTCTAAGAAAGGCAGACAAGGAATTCTTAACTCTTATTTCTTCAATATTAGTGAATGATCAGAGGGCCTTCCCACTGAGCTGCATTCCCAGCCCTTCTTATTTACATATTTTTAATTTTGAGACAAGTTTTTGCCAAGTTACCAAGTTGCCCAGTCTGGGATCAAATTTGTAATGCTCCTGCCTCAGACTCCCAAAGTACTGGGATTGTAGGTGTACATCACCATGTCTGACTTCCTCAACTTTTCTAATAGAAGTATGTGCTCAGAAAATGTGGATCCATGCAAACAAAAAGTGGTTGGTAAGTACTTAATGGAAGATCAAATTCATTAAGTTTACTATTACCTATGAACTATTTTTGAAGAGAAAATATTGGAACCTTTGTAAAACTGACCAGTGGTATCAAGTTTGTCTAACACACTCAGTTCTCTCTTCTAGCTAAAACTGCATGAAATCTTAGGAAGAGGAGCTTGTGATTCCTATGATGTCCAGTGTATGGAAACAAGGGTGGATATAAGATTTAAGAGTCACTCATGGTTGAAGTCTTTTTCAGCTTGATCCTTTTCATATCCTCTGCTCCCTGCCCAGTTACCTCTTCTACATCAATCGCTTCCATCATTGGGTATGTCTGGATGACACTGACTATATCTAGATGACATTGGCTGTGTCTAGATGACATTGGTTGTATGCAGATGACACCTTAACTGTCTCTAGCCCATACTTGTCCTCTGAGTTCTAGACTGACATAGTGTACTGCCTATATCTCTTATTATCCTAAAATTCTTGATAGAATCTCTGAATTCAAGCTAGCACTTGTTTTGATGAGCATTACTGTAACCTTGGAACAAAGTCTGCAATTTTACTTAACTTATTCTTCCCTAACCTTCTTCTAGATTCAACCCAACACCAAATTGTGTTGATTTTATCTTTTCAACTCCTTTAGAATCTGGCAGCTTCCCTCCATCTCTATCATAGAAAATCTCCAAACAACAGTAAATCCTTACTGGTTTGATGGTAAAATTGTCCTTTTGCCCTCTGTATCAGCCAGGGTTGTCAGGGTTCTCCAGAGAAACTTTTATATTAATCTCTATAAAAATAGATTTATTTTAAGTACTTGACTCACTGGCTCATGGGGCTGACAAAACTAAAATTTATAGGTAAGGCCAGCTGGCAGGCTGGGACTTCAAGGAAGAGTTTATATTGCATTTTTATTTTTTATTTCTTTTGTGTGGCGGTGCTAGGGATTAAACCCATGGCCTCACCTAAAGGAAGCAAGTGCACTACCCAGAGCTACATGTTCAGCCTTACATTGAAGTCTTGATCTTGAAGTCTGTAGGGAAGACCATCAGGATAGGGACAGAAGACAGCATTTCTAGGGTATGTTGTAGTCCTGAGTCAGCGTTTCTTATTCTCTAGAAAATCATAATGTTGCTACAAAGGGCTTCAACAGATTAGATGAGATGCATCCTCGGAGGGTAATCACCTTTACTTAAAGTCAACTGATTGTTGTAGACCTTCATCACATCTGCAAAGCACCTTCACAGCAACATCTAAATTAGTACTTGCTTCAACAACTGGGTACCATAATTCAGCCAAGATGACATACCAGATTTAACAATCATAACCTTATTTACTGCAGTCCATTCTCAGGGCTGCTGCCTGAGTTAGATCTTCTAAGCATAAACTGAATGGTGTCATTATGGAGTCACATCTTTAAAAACTTCAACTGTCTTCCTGTTACTTTCTCTGCCCTAATATGCACAGCATGGTTAAGTCTCAGTAAGCTGCAGTTCTTTTAGCCATATGTTTACCCTCCGTGGGTCAGCCACAGAGGCTTTTTTGCATCTCTGTGGTTTAACCTCTTTCCTCCCAGTACATGTAGGATGTTTTTCAAGCTTTTTTACCTTCTACCTGCGATGTACTTTCTATCTTTGTTAATTTGCCTGTCTATCTTTCATATTTCTGCTCAATTGGTCCACACTTAATGAATTTTCCAGACTTCTTTGATAACATGAAGTGTGTATTAGATGGTGTTATAGTACTGTGAACTCAGCATTGGAATACATGACTTAATATCTATTCATAGTTTTAGGCTTACTTGATCAATCATTGACAGATCTCTAACAACTTCTAATTCCTTAAGAACTGACAAGATGGTCCTGTTTATCTTGTTTTTAATACACTACTAGGTTCACAGAATATGCTCAATAAATCCTTTTGAAAGAAAAGGCTAACTAACAAACAAATGAATCAATTATTGAGTAAATTACAGTGAAAACTTGGTTCACAAGCTCAATTCTTTCCATAATTCTGGTCCCAACTGGGTCAGTTGAGAACTGTATCAAATTCAATGGTTAGGTCAATGTTAACCTCATAGGGAAATTTGATTCACTTCTCATCTAGTTCAGTTTGTGACCAGAATTTCAGAGAGAATTGAGTTCATGTGCTGAGGTAACACTGTATGTATTTTGCAGTACACACTGGGTTCTTTGTGAGTAGAAATCTTCTCTTGTTTTGCTGTTTTATCTATAATACCAACCATAGTACTTGGAATGTTAAAATTTTCTCCTTGAAAAATATAACTTACCAATATAGAGATACAAGCAGTAAGTGGGGAGGCCTTGTGCTTGAGGTCTCAAAAGCAGACTTGTAGGTAGAAGCTGTGTTGTGTCTCTAGTATGGCGATAGACAGAGGGATCTGCTGAGGAGGTGAGTGAATCAGTTGACCAGCTAATATGAAAGACATTATATGGCCCTCAAAAGGCAAAGAAAGTAACCTCAACTACTAAATTTCCTTTGTTTTATATCATGTTCACATGTGCCTTGATTTCAGAAATTTTCATATTCTTTTTTTTTTTCCCTGGTACCTGGAATCAAACTCAGGACCTCATGCTTGCCGGGTAGGCGCTGTGCCCCAGAGCTATATTCCCAGCCTCATGCTCTTATAATAATCTCAACCCTAATCTTTCCTTCTCACATTCAGCTTATGTTCAGCAACTTTACCCCTTGCAGCTGAAAGGACTCTACCTGAAATGAACACGATGGCCCTGGAGGGCACTGACTGACAGGACTCCTGATAGGATGATTCACTAAGCAGTTGTTGACTTTCTCCTCCTGCCATTTTTCTTCTTTCCCCGTCTGCTCAATCTCTAATGTATGTGGAACGAACAACAGTAATGTGGGACATGTGAGTTTTGCTGGCCTGGTATGAGAGTGAACAGTGGGGACTTAGCTAGACTTGAAAATAACATGACTCACTTGAAAATTCCAGAAAAATGACAAGTACAACAATAAGAGTGTCTTAGTTGCTTTGCTATTACTGAGATGAAATACCTGACATACACAGTTAGAGGGGAAAAGGCTTGTTTTGCTCACAGTTTGCAGAGGTTTCAGCATATAGTAGGCTGGCTCCAAGGCAGCAAGGCATGGCAGGGCAGGCAGGAGGCAGAAAACATGCTTTCCTTTTTTTTCCTTTATATTGCATGCAGGCAACAAACCTGTTGGTAGGTGCCACCCACACTGAGGGTGGGCCTTCCCATTATCCACACCCAGAAGTAATCAGTGAACTAATTAAGTGAATGCATCTTAAATGTATATTCACTTACCATAGATCTACATTGGAAAAGCCCTACCTAGAAGTGCATGAAGTTTTGGGGGACATCTAGATATAAGCTGTAAGAAACAGTTCTTATTTTTAAGTATTTACATTTTTTCATTATCCCAGGCACTCTGGCAGATCTGGAAACTTCCACAATTTGGCTTTCCCTCTATTTCTGATTTGGTTAAATGTTTTCCTTAGTCCTTGTTTGGATCTTATTAGCACATTTTCCTCATTCATTATAATTATTTTCATCATATTTTTTTTACTAGGTGGTGAGCTTCTTTGAATTTAGGGATACCAACAATAATTCTATGTTGAAGATTTTGAATTAATGTGTTTCCTATGAACTCGTAGATGAAAATACATTATCTTTAATAATATTAACAGAGTCTACATGTGTTTGTATTTATGAGCTGCCAGTAACTTTTCTAAACAATAAATTCATTATGTACAGTCTGTTTTTGAATTGCAATCTAGAGGTTTCTGGATTCCTAAAACTGTACCTTTCCATACAGTTTTATCACCTGAGGCAAGCTGGGTGTAAATTATGACTCTGTGTTTCAATTGTTTTGGTATTGGGTAAATTAATCCCACAAGACATACTTTACGCTCATGTAAAATGAGGAGACTTTTGCCCACTCCCTACCATGTTGGGAAGCTGGAACTGTGATTTTCTAGCTCTCTCTGTCAATAGAGTATATTGTAACACCTTGCCCTCCTGTGCCTTAATGTTCAGAACACACACCAAAGAAGGGTGAGGAGACAGAGTATGGGTTATAGAGAAGGAAAGGGACATCGCTATTGAGTATTTTAAGGTGAAGGGTGAGAGGAAGTAAGATCACTGAGTTTTAGAACATGGTAGTACTGGATCATTGAGGCTGGAATACTAGAGAGAGTAAAATGGCAAAGAAGCAGGTGCTTCTCAAAGAGGGGTGCTCATAGAATGAAAATTGTGCAACTGCCATAGGAGAAAATGACAAGGTACAGCCACGGGAATGAGTGAGTTGGCATCAATGCAGAAGAAGAGATGTTTAAAAAACTAAGATCAGATCATGCCATATAAGTACCATTACTGAACTCCTACCATTTTGTATGGTGAAGCTCTGCCTCATTTCCAATGTTTTTCTAAAATTATTTTTATTTTTATTCATTTTTACTTGTTACTGTCTTTGCTTGTTTGATCACTCTTACATTCTCATGTTTAAATGGACTGAGCAATTTCATTGACGATAACAGTGTGTAATTTAACAGTTCATAAATTTCTATCATTTTGTCTTGAGGTCATGTATGGTTCTTGATGTTCTTGTGTTGTTTTGATTTTGTCTTCATTGTTGTTTTGCCAGTTTTTTAAATTTTTAAAATAAAAAAACCTAACAACCGAGAGGAACAGGAGGAGGAATAATCTACATATTAGAATAATGTAGAACACAAGATAACTGTGTAATAGAGAGAACATAAGTGGTCTAGAGTTAAAATGGAAAAAAATTACCCGTATATTTTTACTGGGTTTACCCATATTTTACCCATATAAATTACCCATATATTTCTACTTCCAATTATAAAATTGGAAGCTAATGAACCTTATTCTCTACTCCTCCAGTTACTAGTAATGTCAAATTGTATAAACCTTTTTTATCCTGAGGATTATATTCTCATTTTGAAAAGGAATATAACAAGATCTGCTTTGCTTTCTTGACGTACTTGGAGAAAGTCATAAACTATGCATAATAGATGCAAAATGTATCGAGTATAATGCACATTGACCATGAGAGGGGCATAGTATGACCTTGACTTTGCATCTGGACCTTAAATTCTGAGATCAGTGTAAGTTTCACCCAGCTGTTAGAAGACGCAATCTCAGGCAGATAAAACTGAGGGACACTTGTGTTCCTTACTCACATTTAGACAGGAGCCTGTATGATGTTCAGGATTGTTCATTTATCCACTTTCTTATACTCTCTATTCTCAAATATTTCATTCTACTTAGTAAACATCATGGGTGACTTTAGTCAGTGAGTATTCATAGAGTCATTGTGTTGAACGTTAAGTACATATCACCAATATATCTAAGTTGATTTATAGTGAATCCTACCTTTTTTATTTATTTTCATCCCTAGGTTCAGAAAGATACACATATTTTCTTACAATCTACATCACTGTTGATTAAAATTTCTATAGTGACCCTGATTCAACTCCATACCAGTTTTCTTAACCATAAAGCATAATTTCATGGAGTTGATCAATTATATCGGAAAAGCAAGCAAATTGACACAGACACAGATAAAAAATAACAAAGCTAGAAGTTTTGAAACTGGATAATTTCTTATAACTAATTCAAAAAGGCATAAAGTAATATACAACGTTATAATAGACTTGTATTGAGTCACAGATTCATAGTTAATCTAACATTTGTAGCAATAAATACTAAATATTTTAAAATGAAACTAAACAAATAAATATTCTTCTTTAATGATTATTATAGTCTCTATCTAGTCTGTTTTACCAAGATTTAAAATTCTTAGAGTGAGGGGCATGCCATATCAGTAAATGTTAATTGTTTTTAATTAAATCACAGATTGAAGGAATTCACAGAATTAAAGTGCTTTTTAAAATGTACAATAAGCCTCAAACCAGAGAAGTTAATACTTTCAATTGTGAAAATAGGTAATATTTTCAGTCAAACTCATAAAATTTAGAGATCAAAACTGTTATGTCCAATAATTTTATGTTTAATTTTAAAGCAAGAAACAGCAATGCAAAATGCTTCTAAACTTTAAGAACATGTTTGTGTAGGATGAGTAATTTACCACATCTGACATTGAACAGTAATTTAAATGACCTCTCTACTCTGCAAACATCTGGTATGTCTCCAATAAATAGGGCAGTATAAAAAGTAATATAGAAGAAAAACCTGCTTAGGGGTTTAGGGATATAAGTTTGCAGGGCTGAGGATTATGGATGTATATGCTTTTAATCATCGAAGATTATAAACATACAATCAGGGTTTTTATTAAAAATATAAATAGCTTCTGAACAACCATTTGAAACTCAAATTGAAGCAGTGATCTCCAAGGGCAATAGGATTTTCTTAACAATAACGACAGCCATTTGAAGAGAATTTTTATTTTGTCAGGAATGTTAATAAGCAAATTCAGTAGATTAACTTTCATCCTTATGACAAGCTTAAAAGACAGGTATGATTCCTAAATTTAATTATGGAGGATCTGAACTTTAAAATATTTGACAAACTAGCCACAAGCTACAAAATGCAAAGTGGTGGAACAAAATTTGATTTCAGACCTTGCTGATGTTAAGACACATGCTGTTTTTGCTACCTACCTCTTAAGAATTGTTGTGGGACTAAGACAATGATTATAATGGCTGTGATCAATGCTTTACATGTGCCAGATTGTGTCCCAAACTCTTTACACAGGTTATAGAGAATAGATGCTCATTCAAACATGGCACATTTTGTACACTGTGTAAGTGCAAGCTCCTTTCTTCCCACATAGTACACAGATTAATATGTTGTTAAATCAATTATGGCAATAACACGTTATTAAGCCCTGAAAAGAAAAGAACAAATATTAGATAGCTGAGGGACCCTCCCTTTGACTACTGTTTTATTTGGCATTTCAGTTTACTATTCACAAAACAGTGAGGTTGTCTATATTTAGATTGCTAAAAATATCTAATGTAGTCATGGTTTTGGGGTTATGTCTGCTTCATAAACTCTTGTAGTTTGGACATTTTCATCTAAATGCCAAGCAATTTGCAATTATGTTATGTTTTATGACCTTTCAGTTAGTATGCAATCTATTTGACAGTGCTCATCCAACACCTGGAGCAATTTTGCCTAATATAAGAGCAAGTTTTCCTGAGACATTTACTTGGGCAGAATAAATCAAATATAATCCAATACTTCTGCAATTCTTCCATTATCAATTTATCTCTGAATGGTAGGACACAAAAAGTCATTTTTATGGCATGATTTGTTTCTTTGAAAATCTGTGCTAACTCCAGCTCAGAGTCTATTGTTTTCTTTTATTAAAAAAAACTAGTAATTTTTATGACTAGGTAGTTCATCATCCCAGTGAAACAAGAAATAAATGTGATTGGAGAGAAGAGTTTTTACATTACCATCATGTGGCAGATCCTTGAATTTCATTATTTGCTTTTGTGAATTTAGACAAAAGTGTAAGAATGATTTGGAGATATCCATTAGATATTTAATCATTTTCCTGCCTGTTCCCCACATATGTGTATTCTTTGCACACCTTTAAATAAAATATCTATTTTGAGGGCCAGAGGTAATGACCTTTATTGTTTTCTATGCCTATCACACTAAGAAGGACAAAATAGGTGCACAGAAATCCTCTTTTCCCACTCCCTCGGTCAGTTCAAGAATAGCATAAAGATATCACTGTGTGCCCATGAATTGACTTTGTAGATTTCGTAGGTTTAATCTTTTTATTTCTACTGGCTCTGTAATCTTAGAAAAATTATTTAAACTTCAATTTTGCATATGTGGATCAAGTCTAATAATACTTCTTACAAGTAAAATCAAATAAATTAATAAGTGTGTGGTACATTGTAAGGGCTGAAAATACTATTAAATTATTTATTTTAAAATATTTATTGAGAACCTATTATATGCCAGTTAAGGGCTGAGATGGAGAGAAAAATTAGGTCATTTGTATCTTAAGAAACAGAGATGCCAAGACACTTTGGAGGTTGTGATCAGTGTTGGGATACATAATGTGAAATTATGGCACAGCAAGTATCTAAATGCCTTATAAAACCAGGGAAAAATTCAGAGGGAAAGCAATATTTGAACCAACACCTGAAGGTTGATCTGAGCAAGGGTAATAAGCAGAGAAATGGTAGGTATGTTAACATGTGCTCAAAGAACTTGTCTGAGATGCATCTTCACAAATGCTGCACAATTAGAGTTTATACATTCACTATTTTATATTTTTGCTTTCAGTAGTGAGGCTCCTTATAACATGCATTACATAATATTCTTCTCTAATTTTCCTCCCAAGAATATATACTAAAAATTCTCCCCAGCCCTGTCTCTGTATTGGGTTTGATGAGTTCTTCACAGTGATGATGGAAAAAAATCACTTAACCTCACTTGAGGCTTAAAATGAGACAGGAATCAATAAAATGGGATAGCAATATCCAACTTGCTAACAATAAATTCTTGGAACTCTGATATCTCTTTCATTTGGACTCCTGCCCTATACTCATATGTAGGGCATATCTGGATTTCAGCAATATCATGGAAACAGACTTTGAAATCCCTCTCTTTTGGAGGTTCCTGCAAGAAAGGAAGGGAGAGATAATAAAGTAATATTCTGAGTAGTTTCAGAATGTGCACATCACGATTTATACAGATATTCCTTTTGTGATGACCTACCTGGTTAATGGCAGTTCAGTATTACAACTGTCCTCTCAGGCTTATGACCTTTCTGTTTTTTGGTATAGTTCTGTGCATTTTGTTGATAGAACCTCAATGTCTTTTTCTGGTACAGCACACCTTGTTTATACAGTACTGGAATGTTTGCTGATCGCATTGTACAGTACAGTGCTGTTCTTTTATGTTCTGTTATACATTACAGTACTGCAAGTAACGTTATGCAAATAAACACAGAGCCATCAAATTGGAGTTTCCTTTGACCATTTCTTTATTCTGAATCTTGTACATCCTATCTACAGTTCCTCATTTAGAGGCCAGTTCATTTAAGGCAGGACCATACTTCCAGTCATTAAACAAGGAACATATGTTGTCTTACTTTGAATTTTACTTTGCCTTTTAACAAGGTAGACGAGTCTTAGGTGAAATTTCATTCCAACAGCTCATTTAGAGGCTCAATTCCATGGAATTTGTTAGGTATTCATATTTTTTCTCTCATTTCTTTGTCAACCCCCAACGTATTCCTTTGTCTGCTTGTTAAAGTTGGTCCACCTTGCACATTTCCCAATGTATGGGAAAAATGGCATGGAGAGATCAAAACTTTCTTCTAAGGACACCACGCAGCAGTACAAATCTTATGTATTTCACATATCACTGGCCAGAACTTAGTCATAAAGTCTTAGTATTTGCAAGAAACATAATTTATAACCGGGAAGCTATGTGCTCTGCTGAAGCAGAGGCTTAATTATTAAAAGGAAGAATGGATGCTAATCTGTATCTCATTTTGTTGTGGCAATAATTCTCAAAGGGCAATTTTATCATTCACATTCAGTGGATCAGATAACTGAAATTCAGAGAGAAGTTGTTAAAGTCATTTAAATGAGTAGATGATAGAAGGATAATTAAAATCAATGCATCATCACACTAGGTTTTCAGCATAAAAGATAAGCAAAATATTAGCAAGATAATGTTGCTTTGCATCCCATCAGAAAGCAGGTAGCTACAGCATTCATATGCCCTTGGCAAAGTCTGAGTTTTGCAAGCAATCTTGTGGGAGGTGACATAACAGGAAAAAGATTAAATCATTGCAAGTAGTAGCTAGATTTAAGCTCTTGAAAACAAGCACAATTTGTTTTCAATTACTTGATTACACAGGCTTCAAAGGTTCTCCTCTGTACCCTGGGTAGTTTGAAGTCTCCATCATTTTTAAATATCAGCTTTCGCTGAATTTTCAGTTTCGGAGAACAACCCTGAGAACACAAGCAATATAAATTTACACGTGAAATAAATTCAACCATGAAAATACGGGGATGACAAGATAATAAAAGATGTAGGGGCAACATGATTGGACAAGGCCTAGCAATTTGCCAAAAGTTTAAGGTCAGATGTCCACGAGCCATGAAATTGTCTAAAAATTGTTCAGGTAAATAAATATATGTTTGGAAGAATTGCTTACACAATAATTTTTGAGTTCTCTCTCTAGGAAAATGATAATAAAAGTTATATGACAGAAAAAGTTCTTTAGGGCCAGTGATAGCACGACTACTAGGGAATATATTAGTGTATAAATATGACACATTTAGCAGTGCATAACCAGTTCATGCTCCCCTCTCTGTTCAGGGAAGAAAAATTCAAGCAACATTAACTACTTTTAAATAATCTTATGCCCTTCTCTTGAGCATTATATGTTTTCAGGTAGTTGTCTAATTTTATTTTATAGCTTTTTACTTTAAAATTATTTTCTTATTATGTAAGGTTTAGTTAGATTCTACTGGCTTTGTTATTTTACCTTATCATTCCCCCTTAAAGCAGGATTTCTTATAAGCTTTTATGGCAAGTGACTACAGAGAAGTAGGGAGGTTGGGATAAGAGTAAGAATATTTTGAACTTATTTCTGCCATATGAGAGTTTGTTTCCATTGACAAACATCCTCTTAACCTCGCAGTACCCCCACGTCAGTTCAGCTGGTAACTACCATCCTATTTCATGCTTCTATGAAACCATGTTTTTTAAAATGTTCAAATATAAGTGAGATCATGTGGTACTATCTGTTCTTTGGCTTATCTTACAACTTAGTCACTATACCAATAATAATGTATTATATATTGAAAATCACTGAGAGAAGGGTCTAATTTCTCTCACCAAAAAAATGTATTTGAGATAATGTGTGTGTTAGTTGGCTTAGTTTAACTATTGTTACACACACACACACATATTAGTTTATTTAACTCCTGCGTCTTATTTTACTCTTATTCCTTCCCCAGAGCCCTTTTTCTCCTTGTGATGCCTTCATTCGGTAAAAATCAAAATAATCAGAATCTAGTTTAAGTAATCTTTGGAATAGTTTCTTTCTGTGGTCAGGAATGAAAAGCTGAGTAACAAATACTCATGGAGCTCAGAAATATATTACTTTTTAGTGTGTGAAACTCAACAAAGTATTTAATTAGGAAGGTGTAGTTAGATTTTATGTAAATTGTTTTCAATAGTTTATAAAGTCCACAATTTCAATTGCCTATTTATTATGTTTTTGAGAGCGTCTAAAATTTAATCCAATCCTTTGAGTAGACTTTTATATTAATCTCTTCTGTCTGACAGAACAGAAAGCCACAGTCTCGGTTGCTTAAACAACATACATTTGTTTTTCACAGTTCTAAAGGATGTAAATCCAAAACCAAAGTGTCAGCATGGTTGACTTCTGCTGAGAATGTTTTTCCTGGCTTGCAAATGACCATCTTCTTTTGCTACCTCTTAAATCAGGGCTCCAAACTTAACTTTAATTGTCTTCTTAAAGACACTCTGTAAATATAGTTCCATTGGGTATTAGGTCTTCAGCATACACATTATGAGACAATGCAATTCATTTCATAACAGGCCATGTCTTGAAGATACAGGGTAAGAGAGCAAACCTGGAGCTTGAGTGAAGAAGACAAGAGATTTAAAAAATCCCTTTTACATGAGCAGATTTATCATATATATTCGTTGCCATTGTTTGGACATCACTAAGCATTTTTGATCATCATCATTTAATAGAAAAGGAAAAACTTAAGCCACTTGTAAATATGAAAGGCCTCACAGGTACACAAACAATTGGAATATGAAAGGAAGAACAGGGATGAAGACATAGGCTGTAGGAATCATTATATTTGTCCCATTTCTGTTCTTTTGGCATAACTCACTTACCTTTCTAGTCTTTGGTTAAGAAACAAAACAAATCCCTTCTATGATTTACTATCACTATCTTGGTCTCTTTATTGGGTCTTATTGTTTCATTGTGTACAATATTTTTGGTCTCTGGTCTCTGACATTTTGGTCTCTGACATTTCTCTTTGGTCTCTGACATTTTATTCTAAGTAACATTGGTCATTCACTGTACATATTGTTTGAAATTTGCTTTAGCCATAATATTGAAACCAATACCATGGTGAATTCTTACCATCTTGTCTAGTGAAACTGTATATTATCTCTACTCTTTTATCTAATAATTATTTTCGTATTCCTTTAATGGTTTGAACAGTCTTCCATTCTTTTATCTGGTGATCTGGGCAATGTAGTTGAGGGTAACGATATGTAATATAACAACCACTGTAAATTCCTATTATTTTGTCTTGAAACCTTGTATCACTTTCAATGTTCTTGCTTTGGTTTGTTTATATTTGTGATACTGGTATGCTACTATTGTTCTTTCATTTTGTTTGTTTCTCATTTACTACTCTCTTTAAATTAAAATTTTAAAAAATAGGAGATTACCAAATTTCAACTAAATAAATTGGTGAGGCTTCATTAAAAAAATCAATAAATAAAAATAAAACTAACAAAATGGTTACCTAAGTACAAAAATGGGTACAGTCTATTTTATTGTGGCTTTTTTTTTTTTTTTGAAATAGGGTCTTGCTAAGTAGTTGAGGCTGAGTTTGAATTCAGTATGCAATTCAGGCAGGCTCCAAACTCTTGGCAAACCTCCTGGTGCTGGGGGACAGGTGTACACCATCACACCTGGCTAGGTGCAGTTCTTAAAATTAATTATTTATAGAAACTAATTATTTATAAAAATAACAATATTTCCTGAGAACCTGCAATGTGCTACAAATGTGCTTTTCATTGCATTCACATCATTGCCCTAAAAATTACGTTAACACATCAATCAGAGTATTGAACTCTGACCCCTCTGTTACTCCAGTATCCACTGTTAGTCTTTCACTTTAATGTATTAGACTAACAGGTTGCATCATTCTTTAGAATGCAAAAATTCAGGGACAGAATCGAAAACTGTATCAGATTGGAGTCCTTGTGATGCACTGAGACCACAGCAAGTAACTAAAGTACCTCTCAGTGGTAAGTACGAGCCAAACCAAATTGTTCAGTGTAAAGATAAATTTTTGCCTGATATGAGGTTGTTATCTTTGGTACTGCAAGGTGGACTATGCATAAACTTTCTGCAGAACTGCCATCTCTCATAAAAGCGCCTCCACCCTACACAGCATAAATACAACATTCATTAAATAAAATTCCTTAAATACAATCTACATACCATTTTAAGGAACCACAGTACGTGTATGGCTTATTTGAGATGCTTGGGATCAGAAATGTTTCAGCTTTCAGAGATGTTTTTAATGTGGAGTATTATCAACCTTACTGACTGAGAAGTACTAATCTGAAAATCAAAACCTGAAATGCTTCAAAAATCTGGAACATTTTGTATGCCATGTCAGTGTTCAAAATGTCATAAATTTCAGGGCATTAATTTCAAATTTTGGAGTTTTAGATTACAG
>NW_004955480.1:5528118-5532627 GCF_000276665.1 Chinchilla lanigera | reverse complement strand
TTATGCTAAAATGAGAGACTCTGTAATCCTTCCAAAATCTGAATATGACATATTTGTTATCTCCATGTAAAGACACACTGAGGCACAGAGAGATTGTACGTCTTTGTGCTGCTGCAGAATTTGTACATGGCACACAGACCCAAAATCTTAAGCCATAAAGGACATAGACTTTTGATGTGTTTTACCATAAGACTGTGATTTCTCAAATAATTTTGGGTTTTCTTGAAATATAAAATATAGTGGCAAGTGACAACTCTTGTTTCTCATAGGCAGTATATAAAGGATTTATTTGTTCTCATTACTACTCTATTTTCTAAGGTTCGAACTTCTTTATAGATTTACGATTTAAGTAGAAACTATGCTTTCTTTGTATATTTTAGAAATTTTCCTTTTTTGAGCAAAAGACTTCTAGAGAGAAATTCAGGTTATAATTTTCTAAAAACATTTTAAACAAAATAAGTCCTTTTTTTTTGCATTTCAAGTTTAAAGACACTTTATATTTTTGAAGGTTAGGAATTTGACTTAAACCCTTGACCTTGGAATTCGTCCCTAGGATAATGTGTGACCTCAGAATTACTGTGTAAATATCATGAATAAGAATATTTTGGTGATTTGGGGAGTGTGTTTTCTTGTATGTGGGCTTCAGATCTGTGTTTCCAAGTGATTGTGTATTTTAATATAAGTATTTGTGAGTCTGGGTTCTTTTTTCCCCTAGAGATGATTTCATTCCCAACAAAGTCTCTGATGAAGGAAGGATGGTTGCTGATGTTTAAGGGAATTAAAATCCTGCTTCAGTAGAGTTCAGCATTAACCCTTCTATTTGTACTATATTCTCTCATACCTAGGTCCCTTCGCTCACTTATTTTTCTGGCTAAAACCATAAGCACTCTCAGAACCAATTTTCAAAAAAATTTTACTTTGAAATTTTTATTTGATCAGCAGCCTCAAGATCTGAAGGGGATTACATTTTCCCCCTTTCTTGTCTCTCGAACTAGCATAAATAATCCTCTTTGTGATAATACCCTGTCTCCCAGAGCGCTTGTTTATCATAAGAGGACTCTTGTTTCCATGGCCTAATGCACTCAGAAGCTTGGCTGACTTTCTGATGCAAATGTCAGACAGGAACCATGTCTTTGCTTTTCCAGCCAAATTGCTTCATTTTTACAACACTATGCTTGATTTATAAGGGTTTTTGAAATATTGAAATTGCCCCCTGTGCTAAAAGAAATGCAACGTGTGGGTATTTTAGCATAAAACCATTAATAAGAATAATTTATAGGGGAAATGGGTTGCAGGGCTTTGGAAAATATTCAACTCTTTGAGCAAAATATGGCAGCGTCAATGAACAAAACTGACATTCTAGGAGGAAGTACATATATGGAAGGGTAACTGGAGCAATCCCAAGAGAATGTCATAATTTCTAAGTTTGGATTTAAATCACCTTTACAGAAATAGCGAAGCATAAAAATAAAAATAAAGAAAGAAAAGGAACAGAGCATAAGAAATCAATTTATCATTGTTTGGCTTAAGAATGCTACTTTCTTCTAATAGGCAAACTATCCAAGGGAACTATCTACCATGTGCTTACTCAAAAATAGTTCTTATTCTAGGTACGCATTTCACTGGGGGCAATGGCTGTGTCTATCTAGGTGGTGAGGAAGATTGAAAGAGAGAGGAAGTAGTTGAACATATTCAACATGCCAGGAACGGAAATCAACAGCTTGGATGTTGTTTTAAATTGCATTCCTTTAAACATGAGAACTAAGTGTTCATGCTCATATGTCTTTGCTCTGGATGGTAGAAATTGGGGAGTTAAAGTGACAGGCATAATCCAGCATAATCAGAATTAATAAATTGTGGTGCAAATATGCAATTTAGAGTTTGTATGGAGGAGAAAGAGAATAGATTAAAATGGATTGCTTTGGAAACATTTATGTAATGTGTACTTTTAATATACCAAAATAGTGACTACATCCAATTATTAAAGGATTGTATTTTCTTCCCAAATACATGGCATTATTTCAACCACAGTTGGTATGTGGGAACTGTAGGTCTGGAGATGGAAAGTGGGTTCTGCCAACCTGATTTGCACCCCTCTTCAGCGTTGTTTCCAGAACTGTTTTATGTAAGACCTCAGGGGCTTTATGATTTAAAGGTCAGAGGAAAATTTTCAAGCCTCTTTAAACAGAGAGGATGTTTAACAACAGGTTCATGGAATCAAATTTAAAACAGAAGATTAAGGGAGAGTAAGGTGGAACAGAGCCAAGAAAACTGGAAAACTGAGGCACAGGAAGGGAACATGCTGATTAAAGAATATCCCCAAGGGTATAAATTACCTTTGTGCAATGTCATTCATTTGTATTGGATGTTTTGGAGGAATATGAACATCTACTATATTGGAACTTTGTTCTGCACAATGCAGAGACTTAGTAGTTTATGTTCCAACAGCCATGACCAAATGATGTGTGATAATACCGACACAGGGGTAACTGGGAGTCACTCTGAGAAAACAGTGGAGGGTTCCACATCCCAATACAAAATGCCTCTAAATGCTTCTCTGCAGAAGTGACAATGAAGTGGAGCTGAGACCGGCTGGATAAGGAAGAGTTAAGTAAGTAAAGGTAGGGATCTTTGGGCAGAGGCCCAATAAAGTATTCCAGGAACAGTCTTTGATGTACAGTAGCCCATAAATGAAGAAGAAATGGTACAAAGAGATACAAGTTCCTTGAATTCTTGGAGTGCAGGGTGAAGGGTCTCAGGCAAGACAGGTGAGACTAGATGGATCAGCAGAAGCAGGGCTTTCTTTCACTGAAGTAAAAACCATTATCGCCATCAGCATCACCAAGTCATTCTTCTATTCACTGTTTCACAAATTCTTATTACCTGCTCTACCACTTCATGTGTTTTTCTCAATGAAAAATATTTTATAACTCTCCGGAAATAACAGTGCTTTGTTTATCCCTATGTTATCCACAATAGCTTGAAAATTACACTGTGTATAAAAGTTGTTAGAGATATTAAACACTGACTCAATTGTCTTGATATTATGAGAGAGTCTGAATAGCTAAGTATGAGAAAAAATTAAGAAAACAATTCAATTTGCAATGGGTTTACAAAGATTAAATTACTTATGCATAATTTTACCAAAAGATGTGCAAGCTTTGCACATTAAAAAATGTAGAACATCACTGAAAGAAATTCAAAAGGACCTAGATAAATGGAAAGTCAGTTTATATCCATGGATTAGAAAAAGACAATAGGCTAGACTTGACAGTTCAAAAATAAACCCTGATATTCTTGGTCAACTGATTTTTTGATAAAGAGGACAAGATAATCTAATGGGGGAAACCAGTCTTTTCAACAAATGATTCTGGGAGAACTGAATATACACATGTACAAATATAAAGTGTTTAATTTTTTATTTTGTGTAAAATAAAATTTCATAATGAAATAATGAGGGAATAGCAATAGTGGAAATACAGTGTATTATTATGGTCAAAGTAGTACTCAGAGTACAACATATAAACCCAAAAGATTCCTACAAGAAAACACAAAACTTTCCTTTGAATGCTCTAAGATGAACAAGTAGAACAAATGAAACAAATTAGCCTATACATTAAAATATTTTGAAACAAATATATAATATGAGGAGGTATTTAAACTTTTCCATACTTCCTATTTCTCTGTCTTCTATTTTGCCCTTTAGTTTTACATTTATATATACATTTTGCATTCCTCATATAAGAGAAACCATGCTGTGTTTGAACTTGTCTGTCTGACTTCACTTAACTTTATAAAGTCTGAGCTCCTCCTCCTCCTCATACAATATACAAGACCATTAACTCAGAGTGGATCAGAAACTTAGGTATAAGATTTCAAACTAAAAATCCTAAAAGGAAATACAAGAATAAATCTTTATATCCTTAAATTAATTTGGGCAATTATTTCTTAAAATTTTTACCCAAAGATACGTAAATTGAACTTAATAAACCTTAAAAAAATACTTTTGCTTCAAAGAATACAATAACAAAGTAAAAAGATACACTTTATTTTTCTTCATCAAAATAACTATAAAATTTAATTTACATATGGGGCACTATATTAGCAACATATTTACAGATCTTACAAGAGTATCCTATATAGAATATGTATACATCATATATATAAATCATCTATTTCTATCATCTATCTTTCATCTATCTATCTATCATGTTACAACTCAAGAAAAATAAACCAATTGATACAAGGACAATGGAATTTATGTGAATGAAGTAATAGAATATACACGTTATTAATGGAGTGAAGAGGTCAACAAGAGACACACAGCAAATTCATAGTGCTGCTCTACCTGCTGTGTTCTAAGAGGACTGCACACCCTCCCACTCCCAAGGTAGAAATGCCCAGGATGAAGCTGTATCTTTCTAAACTGCAAATTCGTCATCTTCTTTTGCAGTGTTGCCAATCATGAAGTGGATTCAATTTTTCATGCCTCATACCTGGGCTCACCTT
>NW_004955480.1:5516049-5521442 GCF_000276665.1 Chinchilla lanigera | reverse complement strand
TTAATTTTGAGACAGAGTTTCACTATGTAACCTGAGCTGGCCTTGAAATCATTATGTAGGCAAGACTAACTTGGAACACAATCCTAATTGCCACAATCTCCCCAAGTACTGGGATTACAGGCATTTGCCTCCACAGTAGGTTGGGGATATAGCTCAGTGGCATAAGTGTTTGCCTAGCAAACACAAAGTCCTGAGTTCGATTCCCAGTACAAAAAAAAAAAAGAAAGATCACACCAGGATTAAGAATATTCATCCTTAAAAGATAAGGAGAACATCTTATTCATCTTTATGAACTCTATAGCATAGTGTTTTAGTGTTTGTGGAATGAGTTTAATAATAAAATGATTATAGTCACAAAGATATTCAAACGGAGTGGGGTAAAACTATTAACTGTTACTTTTGATAAAAATTGGAACATGAAGATATTTTAGAGCTAAAAAGAAGATGACACAAAGATAAAATTTTTAATCAAATGGAGGGAGAGTAAAGTAATAAGATGAAAAAAAGCAAATATTATTTATTTTAAAAATTGACCTAAGAAAATAATCATAGAATATAAAGGATAAGTAGAAAGCAAAAGAAAATTAAAATTAAACCAAAATGAATCTAATAAAAACAAATGCAATTTTCAGTTAGTTGGAAGTGATACAAATAAAAAAAGAATTAATGAAAAAATTGCGCAGGCTGGGGATTTAGCTCAGTGGTATAAGTGCTTTTCTGGCAAGCGCAAGGTCCTGAGTTGAATTCTCAGTACCAGTAAATAAATAAATAAATAAATAAATAAATAAAATAGAGAAAGTAATAGTAAGTACTCTAACAAGAAAAAAGTCCCAAATAAGTACAAAAGACCACTAAAAGTTAAAATGGAAATGTGAAACTGAAAGAATTAAACATGACAAGCAGCAAATATTTTTAATACTACAAAGCTTTAACACTTAAAGCTTAACATTATTTTTCATGCTGCACACAACAGAGACAATATGACATAGAAACAAAATGGATAAATTGTAATGAAAAATACAACCCCTACTAAAGAGTAAAAAAAGCATATTAACCTTGGATATGTATAGAAACTTGGGTGAATCTGAAAATTATGAAGTCAAGCTTTTATTATATGTCCTAGGTAAAAATATTATCTTATTTGTGAAAAGTTAAAAACATGATCTAGGCAATTCATTCTTCAGAGCAACGTAAACATATGGAAATTAGTATAAAGTAAGGAAAAAGAATGACAAGCACAGAATTCACACCAGAAGTTAGTTTTTGTGAGAACAAATGTGATCAAGCACACAGAGGACTTCAAATATTGTGGTAGCTTTTTACTATGCTAGGTGGATTTGAAGGTAACCTCTTCAGTGTCATCGTTTACATGAATTTATAGGTTTACATATAGAAGTCATCTACATAGTAGTATGTAGTCTATATTACTCACGGTATTCAATATATAGTATTTCTCAGCTGTGTGCTATATGTGTGATATTTTAAGTTTAAAACTAAGTATAGTGCTCACTTTGGCATCACATACTAAAATTGGAACCATACAGAGTCGATTAGCACGGGCTGTATGCAAGGATGACACACAGATTCGTGAAGTAGTCCATATTTTAAAAAAACCTGAGTACAAAATCTAAATGAATAATTTTAATTGAAAAAGTTGAAATATATATATATTTATAAATATATGTATATATCTATTGAAATTTTACAACATATTTCAGATATCTGCACTGGTGATTTATTATGAAACCATACAAGTAAGTTATAAATGATTTTAATATCAGATAAAGAATTCATGAAATAATATTTAGCTTACATGTTAAGCTAAACAGTTCTGATGCTAATATAGCTTCATATGTAAAATATATTTATTAAAGATGGTTGAAAATAAACACACAATGCCCCAATAAGTATCTATTTTTATGTAGTAGGATTGTGGTTGTGTTCTGTTGCATGCTTTACATTTTTTTAAGTTTTCCAGATCTGGTAAAATAATATTAGTTTTATATTTTAAAATGATCTATTAGAATAAATAGCAAAATATTTAAGGACAAACACCAGAAAGTAGTCAAGTGTCTTTTGCTCTATAGGCTCTTGATTATTCAACACTTACTGCTTTTCCTTAGTCTCCCTGGAAATCTGATAATAGTAATTTGTTAGTATTTATAGTAAAGATAATTTCTGTTTGCCACATGACAGGTGACCCGGGTGCATCGTAAGTATACAAAGGAAATGATTCTCCAGATTTCTTTGTATGCATGTCAGTCTTGTAATTGAGCACACCTTTTGAGAGAGCTCCTAAGTTGTGATAAGATATAGTGACGATCTCACCGAATAAGGATTTTATGACATGGAGATTCTGACCTGACAGCTACTCAATGTGTCTGTTTCTTCCTCACACTATACCTGCTACCTACAGGGGTTATAAAAGAAGCTTCTATACAGATCTGAGGACTTTTACACTTACTGCTGCTAGTATTTTCCTTCAGGAGAAATATACAGTTGTGCTTTGATGAAAAATGGGCTTTGTGTCCTATATTCTTGGAAGTGAATGAGATGTCACATCCTGCTCTTGGCTTCCTAGAAGACAAATTATTAGCACATGTTTATAATTAAAGGCTTGACATCTCTCCTTGATTAAAGATATAATAGTCCTATTCTGAATTTCTAATGGTCTTTGGAAATAATCACTGATGGAGTTGATACTTATCACATTTTATCAAGAATTTAAAGAATTAAGTGATATTTTCCTTTTCTTGAGTTTTCATGCTAGGCAAGATAGTTAATAGGTGACAACAATAATTGATGCTCTCCATTACAGCTTTTCATGGGAATTTTTCCTTGGTACTCTCCTGCTCATTTCATACATTTAAAGCATTGTTGAGGGAAAGTAATTTTAATCATTTACAATTTAAGTAATTTGAAATTAATTAATTTTATTTCTGATTATAAAATATACCTCACCTTTCTTTCTTCCCTTATTTTCCTTGCTCTCTTCCTTCCTTCTTTAAAACTTTTACTTTTCTGTCTTTCCCTACATTCTTCCTTTCCCTCGCTAAAATCAAATAGATGTACCTACTATAGAGATATCTGAGTCTCCCGGAACTTGTAATATCATAGCTAAACCTGAAATTAGATTTTTTGGTTGTTGCAGCTTAGGAATTATCCTGGAGCTGAAGATTACTTTAATTTGCAGTTAGTGTCTTCATATGACATAAGGAAGTGTCAAAGTTAATAGATTTAAGGCTTTCTTCTTTAGGACGGTATTGAGAACATGTGTTAATTCCTTAGTTTTATTGTGGATTTGAAGCACAAAAAGAAGAATAAACATCACTGTCTGATCATTTTTATCTTCTGTTAGAATTTTTTTTGAAAAGGTAAAGTTATAAGTGGGAAGAAATAAGAAAATAGCCTATACATCAGATTATTTCAGAAAGAGATTTGCAGGTAGCTGATTTCTACAGTATTTAACTGCAGGTAATTTAAAAGAAAGATTTAATGAAAATAAAGATTTAATGGATGTGTTCATTGACTAGACCTCACACATCTTAAGGCTTTCATTATAATCCAGGGTATTTGGTTGAAATTACAATCCAGCATATACACTGAGTACTCATTTGTTCCCAGATGTGCTTTTTTTGAGAATTTTTTGAATTTTGAGAATTTTTACTCTACCAGATAAGGTAGTCAAAGACTTCAGAAGTTCACCAAAGGGGTTTGGGATCAGGTGACTTATGTTTTACTAAATTTTGTGATATGCAAATATATTTCTCACTGAGGGGCATCGTGATTAACCTTAGCTGTGTCAACTTGATTGGCTTGGGATCCACCCAGTGGATTAGTATGTCTGAGTGGGTCATGAAGATGTGACGTTGGGCATTACATATGATCCTTGGGCCCGTCCTCTCTAGCGCTGTTCTGATACTGTATTTCCTTGCCACCACGGACTAAGCATCTCTCCTCCTCCATACCCTTTCGCCATGATGTTTCCTCCTTGAAACCAGCTGACCATGGCCTGAATCTCTTGAACCTGTGAGCCACATTAGACCTCTCCTCCTCAAATTGTGTAAGTCAATGTGTCTCATGAAAGGGAAAGCTTACCTATATAGGAAGCAAGTTACTATAGTCTCAGACCCAAAAGCAGCATGTTTATTGCTACTGAGGTCATTCCCTTCCCCTAAGAAAAACAGTTTTAGACCAATCTTAAAGTTGAAATACTTTAGAAGTAATTAAAATTATGTACACCTATATTTTCTGAATATGTTTATGTATTTTCATGTGTACTCATATAGATACAAAATCATGAAGTTTATCATAACAAATTGTATGCTTAAAACTTTGAAAAAGCTTTGAGTGAAACCCTTCTAAACTATTTAGTATGCTGTCGGAACAGAAAGAAGCTAAGTTTGCCCAGGTGCATCAGTATGTTACCTTTGTTGACAGACTGGGAACAATACATTTTCATCTAGAAGAATCACTCAGATTTATGCATCATCTTTGCCATGACTTGAGAAAAAACTTTAGGAGTGATCTCTGCATCTCCAGCAGGGGGAGTTCTTCTGTTGTGTTTCCTTGGAGCAACAAAGGAGTACTAACACTTCAGGTACATTTGACTTTGAAAGCAAGTAGGTCAAATTACACACCTTAATTATTAAAAGTGGTGATAGCAGATCTTTGGATCTAGAAAGCACATTGCTGACAATAAACTTGAAGATAAATCGTGTAAAGCCAGTTGTGGACACTGTCACAGGGACTTCCTTTCATTGGATACCAGTGGCTTGCGTTATTGCAGTAAGCTTGGTTTGTTTGCTGCATTATAATAATGCATGCTGAAGATTCTGTGTTAACTGATAAAATGAGCCCAACTCTTGTACGTTCTTGGCAGTCTCAACTGAAGCATGTAAACAAATAAAAGAAGTTGCCTATTGTTTCTGCTGAAATACTCACCTTCCCTGACAGTAAAAATAGGAGCCCTAAATGCATGTTTCACTCTTTTCCATGCATTGACAAATTACAAAACTCTACCCCAATATGCACTTGACATGAATGGAACAGTAAAGCAGAGCTAGGGTTCAAGTTGGGAACCAGGTGCAGAATTATGGCAGATATATAACCTTTGAATCTTATCAGAATGGTTCATGGAACTCAAATACTGATTTGAACTTGAAAGAGGAATAGTGGCCTCCTAAAATGTCTACATCATAATTCCCTAAACCTATGAATATGTTACTGTGATTGCTAATACTGACATGTTGCTATGGTTTGTGGCTGGGTGTCCCCCCCAAAGCCTCATTCGGCTTTTAGAGTTTGATTGACTATGGATATGAGAGCTACACCTACCCTGGGGTGGATAGTTTGCATAGGTAAGGGAGAGGAAGAGGCTGCTTGCAGCCATT
>NW_004955480.1:5511493-5515949 GCF_000276665.1 Chinchilla lanigera | reverse complement strand
TATCTTTCTAAACTGCAAATTCGTCATCTTCTTTTGCAGTGTTGCCAATCATGAAGTGGATTCAATTTTTCATGCCTCATACCTGGGCTCACCTTTGACCAGTAGCATGTGGCAAATGTGACAGTATGACTGTTCTGAGCCTAGGCCACAGTGATGTTTCAGCTTCAATCCCACCTTTTGGAACTGGGTGACAATCCTGTGGGCAAGTCTTCCCAAGCCTGCTGGAGGACGAGGGAGCAGATGGAGGGAGCCCTGTTGGTCCACACCTGCCAGTGAGGCCCCCCAAGTCAGCAAGCTCAACAGCCTGATGTGTGACAGCAGGGCCACACAGAGAAGTCAGTTGACTCTGGCTTTTTATTTTATCTACAATACTTACATTGAAGTCACTTACATTTTACAGTCTAGTCACACAGTTTCATGTTTGATCCCAAGTTGATGAAAACTTCTTTAAAAGTCTCTGTTTTATTTTAAAATAACTATTTTTGCATTTGTTGTGTACATTTAGCTGGGCTGAAATTTCATGATCTGTTTTCCTCAGTGGAAATTGCCTTGCGTCCTTCCCTTGCCTTAGGACGATGAGGAGTGAGCTCCAGCTGAGGTGAAATCAAATGCACAGTCACGGCAGGGGTGGCTGCTCCAGCTCTTAGACCTCACAATCATGCAATTTCTTACAGAACAATGTAATAATGTACATTGTTCAACGACTTAAAGGTGTCAACAAGATTATGTGTATAGCAAGAGCACAAAAATATTAGGGTTTTATCTTTATAGCCTCAATGTCAAATTGATGGTGATTATCATAAAATAAAAGCACAATTTTTGAAAAGAGAAAATACCCTGTACTTTCATCCTGAAGTTAGTGATCTAACAGATAAAGGGTGTTTTTTATTTACTGGTGGACAGTGTCAACAAGGAAAATGTAGCTAGGAACTCCTCCCAATATGCTGGTTTTGACCCTAAAACACATTGTTTGATTTTTATAAAAAATAGCTATGCTATTTAATTCATAGTACATCATAAGTTAACTCTAATAACTACCAAATTAAATAATAAGAATGCAAAACACATAGAAACATCTTCATATATAAAGTAAAAGTGAAGAGCTTTCTCATCATAAAGCAATGAGTAAAACCACAAAAGGACATACTAGAATTTTCTGGTTTTTATCATTTTTGCCTGTGAAAAGATCATAAAATCAAAGTGCAGCTGGAAACCTTGACTAATATACTCATGATATATATAATAGAAATTTAGCATCCTTTATATAGAAAGAGTTCACACAAATGGAACAGAAAACATGTCTTTCTAAAAAATTCATTAGTTTCATCATTTTCAAAAATCATTTAAAATAAAAAAGCAAACCAAATGATGTTTATTATTATTCATCAGCAATTCAAAAAATAAACTGAAAATCTATTTTCATTAGAAATTAATGCTAAGTTTTGTTCTAAAAAACTTAAAAAGGTCAGGGTCTTTTTCGTTGGGGAGTTTTTAGTTTTGTGAGAGAAAAGTAGTCAAATAGGTCAATTATGTATGGTTGTGCAGGTTTGTACTGCATTAAGTGCTCAGTTTGAGGTCCAAGTAGGCTTCTGAAATCCACACGGTGCTCTATTCTTCAAGCCATAAATTCTTGTATTAGCTACTTGCTAAAATTACACATCATAAATACTTTGCATTTGTTGGCTCAGAATGCATGTGCACCTGAAAACAGAATTTATAGATGTAATAAGGTTACTACTAAGGAGAAATTTGTAGAGTTCTCTGAGAATAAAGTCTGCTTGATATTTAGGAAGAGGATCTAGGAACAGGTCATGAACTGAGCCCTGAAAAGTAAACTAGAATTGGTGTCATTTATAAATATGCATAGGCAACAGAAAATGTAATGTTTTAGCAACAAAAGGGATGTGGCGCATTCAGCAGTTCTGGACAGTGTGTGAAGAGTGAGTCATCAGGCTTGAGCCTAGGAGAGGAAGGAGGAAAGAGATGGAAAGGGCTTTATGTAACACATTAGGAGTTTGACTGAGCCTAATAGACCTGGAAAGATTTCCAAGCAGAAAACTGATAAAGAGATTTGAGTTATAGGGAGATTAATGTGGCTACACTAAAAAGAATAGTTTGATAATGGTCTTTGGAAGGGATTGAATGTCTGGCAAGAATCTCTGCTCATTCGTGTCTGCTCCGCAGGCCATTCTGAGGTCTTGCGGTACACAGACCAGAGTTCTTTGCTACAGCCTCCTTCCCATTAGATGTTCATTCCCCGTCCTACTCATGCTCCTTAGGCTCTGTCTAAGATGACAGCTTCTGTTAATGATTTTTTTTATGTCATAAGTCCAGGAACACAGAAATCTTGAGTCTGACCCAAATCACTGTTGTTTTAACTAAAAATTTCTAGGAGAAGAAACAATTCAAACTGTGCTGGGGGATTTACAGGAAATATGGAGCTGTGACTGCCAGCTCAGACTCAAAGGGTACGGGGAAGGGGTCACTCCCAGGGAAAAAAGGAAATTTTGAGTTAATTTTGACACATCTATACACTGCATTAAATAAAGCGAAGGCTGGTGCTATGGTCAAAATGTTTGTGACTGTCGCTCTCCCAGGAAGTGCTGAAATCGCATCACCAGTGTGATAATACTGGAGACAGGGTCTTCGGGGGAGGATTAGGTCATGAAGGCAGAGGCTTCTGAATGGGATTAACACACTTATGAGAGAAGTCAGAGAGAGCTGTGCTGCCTTTTTCAGCATTTGAGGACACAATGAGAAGGCATCATCTCAACCAATGAGCAGCACCTCACCAGACACTGAGTTTTCTAGCACCTTGGTCTTGAACTTCCCAACCTTCAGAACTGTGAGAGATCCCTGTGGTTTATGAACCTCCACGTTTATGGAACATTTTTGTTGTAGCCTGAGTGTTCTGGATGTCAAGAACAGGAGGAGGAAAATAGGCCACAAGAGAGAGAAATGGAAAGGGATAAGAGCAATATCAGGTGAATGTTGGATATAGTTATTCTATTTATTTGTGAGAGCTATCTGAAGAGCACAGATAATTTGGACATTATTTACATTTGACCCAGCAGTTTTCCTTCTAGTATTCTGTGTACTTCATGTGCAATGAGGACCTCAAGGTGCTGTAGTCTTGGACCTCCTCTCTATCTTTCTTTTGGATTGTTTCTAAGTTTTTCTATATCTATTCTGTGCCCCATTACCATTGATATAGTAGAAAGTTACCTAGGTTTTGCTTGCAATTTTTGCTTTTGAGATAATTTTTTTAACTTTCCTTATTGCCTGAAATATCTCTTCTTAAACATATTTCTACATCTGTCTACGATACTTCCTCATTTTTAGGATTTAACCCAGGCATCAACTTTTATAGAAATATTTATATTTTAGGAAGGGTGGAATATTCTTTTCTAAAGTAACTTTCCATTTCGTTTCATATACCCTTTACTTCTGGATATAATAAAGTCCTAACTTTAAATAACTATTTCAGAGGCTGGGCTAAACCCCGGACACTTTCAGAACGCCTGGTGAGTCTGGGTTCTGCCTCCCTGACCAGTGTGCAAGGCAGGCGAAACCTAGGGCACCCTCTGGGACCTTGGTTTCTACCCACCACACCCATATTGTGTCTTCCTGGGCTGGGCTGAGCTCCAGACATCTTCCGGAAGCCTAGTGAGTCTGGGCTCTGCCTCCCTGACCAGCGTGCAAGACAGGTAAAACCTCGGGCACCCTCTGGGGCCTCGGTGGCTATCCACCACACCTATAATGTGTCGCCCCAGGCTGGGCTGAACCACAGCATCTTCGGGAAGCCTGATGAGTCTGGCCTCTGCCTCCCTGGTCAGCATGCAAGGCAGGCGAGACCTCGGACACCCTCTGGGACCTGGGTTTCTACCCGCCACACCCATACTGTGTCTGCCTGGGCTGGGCTGAGCTGCGGACATCTTTGGGAAGCCTGGTGAGCCTGGGCTCTGCCTCCCTGACCAGCGTGCAAGGCTGGTGAAGCCTCAGTCACCCTCTTGGACCTCAGTGGCCACCTGCCACACATATAGTGTCTCGGCCCGGGCTGGGCTGCCACCACTGAATACTACAGGAGCTACCTTGAGCACTGGGGATGTTCAGGGTCTCACCTTGCCACTCACAAACAATCAGGACAGTGAGACTGCACTATAGGGAGTCTCTGGTTATTCAAAAATGACAAAACAAAGGAGCAAAATGCAATCCCAGACCTCCACAGCACCCAGAATAAGTCCAGGAGGCATCAACACAGAAGAACCTGGAAGTCAGACACCTGAAATTTCTGAAATGATAGCCACCGAAGTAAAGAAACAACTCCATCAGGCCATAGAAGACCTCAGATCAGAAATAATGTTTCAGGGGGCTGGGGATTTAGCTCAGCGGCCAAAGCGCCTGCCTGGCAAGCCCAAGGTCATGAGTTCGGTTCCAGGTACCGGAGAAAAACCAA
>NW_004955480.1:5445313-5502678 GCF_000276665.1 Chinchilla lanigera | reverse complement strand
TCCACAAACTGTAAGCGAAATAAACCTTTCCTTCCTTAATTTTGGGCATCAGATATTTTGTCCCAGCAACGAGAGAAGAGTAACCAAGACACATGTCAAGTTTATTGGATTAAAAAATGCCTGGCAGATTAGGAGAGTGCACTGCTTGGTGTACAGGCTGGGTGGCGGAGGAGTTGCCTTGGGTATTACATCTGATCTCTTGCCAATTCCTTTCTGGCATTGCTTGCCTGTTCTGCTTCCTCAGAGCTGTGAACTGAGTCATTCTGCCCCACCATGCTTTTCTGGTATGACATTTCTCCTGGGGCCTGGGAACCTGGACTGAATTTTCTGAAACTGTGTTCTAAACTGAACCTTTAAATTGTTGCTTTTGGGTATTGTGCCAGCAATGGAAAACTGACAATTAAAGTTTCTTCATATGGCAAGAGTAAATTTGCTCTGCAGGCCTCAAACTCACTGGGATCCCCTTGCCTCAGCCTCCTTAGTAATGGGATTACTGGCATGCACTTCCATGCCTGGCTCTTTTGGTTTTTATTAAATTAAAGATTTTGAGTTATGGAGATCATCCTGGATTATAAGAGTGAGTTCAATGTAATCATTAAGTGTTCTCAAAAGACGGGGACTGAGGGAGCTTTGGCCACTGAAGAAGAAAAGCAAATGATAAAAACAAAAGTTGCAGTGATGTAATTTAAGAGGGGAAGAAGGCTGGCAAGGCAAGAAGGGCAGGCCCAGAAGCTGTGACAAAGCAAGATCACAGATTCTCCTGAGAGATCTGAAAGGGACAGTGTTTGGCCAGCATTGTAACTTTAGATTTCTTCCTTTCAGAACTGTAAGATATGAAATGTGTGTTGTGGGAAGTCACTTAATTTGTGATCATTTGTCACAGCTGCAATAGGCAAGTAGCGTGTCACTGCTTTAAAAGAATAGCTGAAATTACAATGCTTGATTGTTTTCCTTCTTCTCAGTAAAATACTGGTTTAACAAATGATAGGAGTGGGAATTGGCAGTTTGTAGAGAAGGCAAATAAAGCATTTTAGCCTCATAATGGTGTGGCATTTGTGAACTGAGGAAATATATTAAAGAAAAAGGTCGTGGAGAAGGAGTGGGAGCCTCCCACTTATTCAAAATGAAATCCTCGGTTACTCGAAATGGAACGGTCTTAACCAACGAGATAGCCAACACTTCCCTTTAACAAAAGTGACTAATCTCTTCAACCGCTATTAATAAATGATGCTGGTAATGACACTGGGTTATTTTTTAATGTCCTTCCCAGTCTTCACATTCTCCACATCTTAGCTCTTTCACTCACTCATAAACACTGCCTAATGCACCAGAACATTGCATTAAGTTGCTGTCTGGCTCTCAATACAAGCATTAAAACAAAAACATCATCAGAAAGGGAAAAAAAGGATTATAGTAGAAATAAAGGCCTTTTGTAAATTGCTTTCTAAGAGCTAGGCACCATTCCAGGAAAATAAAGGGCAATTTTCACTGATGTTTAACATTCTCCTTTTGGTGCTTTTCAAAGTCCTTCCTTTGGACATTAACTGTAAAAGACAATGATAAATATTTTGTCCAAATTTATGCGTTAAAGTCATAATCACTTAAAAATTTGAGGCTAACCCAAGAGATTTCACTACACAGAGCATGATGTTATAGTTTGCATTTTTTTTTTATTTTAAAGAGAGTAGTAAATGAGAAACAAACAACAAAGAAAAAAGAACAGCAACAGCATACTAGTATCACAAACAAACAAATCAGAGCAAGAACATTCAAAGTGATAAAGGGTCTAAAGACAAAATAATACAAATCAACAGTGCTTGTTCCATTACATTTCGCTATCCTCCACTACACTGCTCAGATTACCAGATGTAAGAATGAAAGATTGCTCAAACCATTAAAGAGAATAAGAAAATAATTATTCAATAAAACATTAGCAACAATACAGGGTATCGCTAGACAAGATGGTAGGAGTTCACCATTGTAATTCCAGTGCATATTTTTAATGGTTATTCACAGGACAAATATGTCATAGATCTCTGCTCCAGTGCTCATACAACTAAATTTTATTTCTTTCACAAATTTGTGCAAATATGTATAAAAGTTTCCAAAGGGAAAAAGAAATAAGTATTTGTGAGTGAAATCTATGTTTTCAATACTGTGATCCTGTGGAAAAGTTAATATTCCTGATAGATACAGAGTGATGGGTATTTAGATATGAGAAACCAAGTCTTCCATACACCTTGCCTATCATCAATGTTGAAACTTCAACCAATAAATATTTCAAAGAGTGAGGTAAAGTGACATATAAAAAGAAAGAGATAGTATAAATGATTATATCATATTCATTAATGGATTATTGGAGCAGGGGCCAATTTAACAGGTTTATCTACACTTCAAACTATCATTCTCCAATTTATATGAAATAAAATTTAAATGAGAACAAGTTCACATAGGTACTGTATGCTTTGTACACGTGCATATTGCCTGTTCTGTTTATAACATTTATGATAACACTACTTCATAAAATAAAAGGCAGCAATTCCTGGAAGGTACTTTGTTTAGGATTTCACAGGGAGCATAGATAGAGATGAGATTGTAACTCATGTTTTTTGATATATAGGAGATATTCTGAAAGTGAGAATCAAAGGGGAAAGAGAATGTTCAATTGAAATTTATCCTGATGGAATTAATGTAGAAGGATGATACTTTGAGTTTCATTGCATTGTTTTATATCCTTGTTCTGTGCATTCGTATATGTAACAACTGGTAGCTGATCAGTTTTGGTCAGCAGAGAGATTGATCCACTCAAACTTCCTTTATACAATCCCCTGGTAAAAGGAAAGTAATTAAAACAGATGAGGATCAAATGAAAATAAATTGATTGTCACATTTTTACTATAATCTTTATGTGAATAGGAAACAGGTAAGTTCCATGTACATTATATTTACTATTTGATGTCTGAAATTTTCTGGGGGAAAATTCACATAACTGTCATGATACAAAGACCCTAAAGATTACATTAGATGACAGAGCATATTTGTTGTTATTTTGTTATTTTAAAATTCCTTTTAAAATTAAAAAAGAATAGTATGTAAAAATAAAAGAGCATACTATAGATTTTTAAATGTTAGGAAATTTTTAAAATGTGCTATGTGGCAGATTTACCTCTAGGAGCTTTTTTAAAATAATATATGCCCATACAGCACACTCAATTATTTATGAGTTTGGAACTATTATGTGCTCCATTATACAGATGAAGAAATTAAATCAGAGATAAAGTAATTTATACCAGATAACTCAAATACTAAAGCTCCTAATTGGATTCAAATCTAAGTATCCTGAATCCAGGGCCCTATATACTAAAATATATGCTAAAATTTGTTATCATTTTAAGGAAAATTTAATGCAGCCTCATAAGATATTAAAAAGTAAAGGGAAAAATACAAGAGTACAAAAGCAATTTCTGAGAGCTAAATCATGATGTGATTCTTCAGCATGATAGAGGTACAAAAGACTGAGCAGCAGTAAAAATGGAAAATACTCAGGGACCACCCTCATGGAATTTCAGAACAGGAAATATATAGAAAAAAGTGTCTGGAAATAGTCAGTGACAAACAACAATCTGGTTACTTACAAAAACTGAAAATTAGAATGCCATCTGATTTTCTATCATCAAAATTGATTGTGACAGTGGAAAAAAAATCACTTATTCTAAGTTCTAAAGGAAAATGCTATTCCTTGCCAAAATATCAAGGGCAACTGTGACATGGGTACATATTTGGATGTGCATAGGCTTAAAATGGACCACTCTCCTCCTAATGTGATGTTTTGGAATGTACTTAAGCAAATTTAAGATGAAATGCAGGAAAGATGAAGCAGTGGGATTCAGAAAACAAAATGCAAAACCTGAATAAAATTTAAAAGCACAGCTGTTAACTGTTCAGTTGGCTTAGTAACAAACATTTGTTAGCTGAACTAAGCTCACAGAAATAAAAAGTAATAAATTTCAAATACATTTATGGGAAAAATGATGATGAGTTGAATATGGAGACACAGAAAGCATTGTATGTCCTAGTGTATATCCTAAAAATCAGGAGGCATCTTAGTTACTTTTCTCTTATTGCTGAGACAAAATTCCTAATGCCCAGAATTAAGGAAGAAAAGGTTTATTTAGCTCACAGTGTGTGGAGGTTTCAGTCCATAATCAGCTGGCTCCAAAGCAGAGTGGCACATGGGAAAGGGCAACAGTTCAAGGTGGCAGAAAACAGTAAAAATAGCAAGAGCAAAATGGGAGGAGCAGCAGAGAGCAAGCCTCTTTCCCTCCCTTATGTTGTATGCAAACTACCTGCCCCAAGGTGTGTACAGTACTCACACCCATAATCCCAACACTGGACCATGAATCAATAATAAACTCTAGAAGCTGGCCATGATTGCATGAAAATTTGGGGGAACATCTAGACACAAACTATAACAGGAGGTTATATTTTGATTTCATAGGTTATGATCTACTATTTAAGAGAATATATTAAGTCTATACAGATAATGAACCATGGAACTGAAAATAAATTTTCTTAGTTTGGTAAAAATGGGAAAGATAAGAAAAACACAAAGGAAATAATGCCATAATAGTCATATTTTATTTTAGGTAGACAATATTGTGTTATGTTGAAAGTCAAACCTAGACATGCTGCATGTATGGTATGAAGATAACTTGCAGGATTATTAAAATAATGAACAGAAAGCAAATAAAACCAGTCAAAATTACAGATAAATAGAAACCAAAATATTAATCAGGTACCCAGTTTGTGGTTGGGAAAGTCAATTCACTATCTTCTACTCTTTAACATTATTTAATTTATGATTTTAGTTTATTTAAAACAAAATTACACATTTTATGGAAGAGTTTTGGGAAACTAATAGAACTATATTGCTGTATAATGAGCTAGTTGTAGCAAAAGAAATCTAATATCACATTCAGAAATATTGGTGAATGGGAAATGTGCAGGTATAGTCAGAGAAGGTCCCCATAGAAAAGTCTAGACCATGGAATGGCATGGTAAGCTTAGAATACCAGTTTAATGTTTGGATAGATGATGGGTCAAAGAGATACAACATTTGAGACAAGAATTCAACAAGGAAATTATTTTGACCATCTGTGTGAGTTTCATGGTAGCTCCAACTCAGGGAAAGAATTGGATTTGAATGGAGGGATGAAGATGCCAATGAAGAATAGGAGGGATTTGCATGACACTAAGGAGAAGGGAATGTTTATGGTGATGGTGTGATATTTCACTGAAAGCCTGAATTAATGGTGGTGTCCTGTACGGGAGGTAGTAGTATATCAAGAGAAGTAGTTTCAAGGAAAATCAAAAAATGATTTCAATATTTGGAAACATTGAATATGAAATCCTCAGTTTATTTGCTTTGCTATATCAAAATGTCATAAACTGGGTAGCAGAAAAAGAACAGAAGCTTATGCTTCACAGTGCTGGAGGCTGGGGAGTCCAAGCATAAGTCACTGACAAATCCATTGTCTGGTAAAGATCATCTCTTAGTTTGTAGAAATGGTACACTTTTGCTGTGTCCTCACACAGTAGAACAGGGTAACCTTGGGTTCTTTCTTGTAAGAGTGTTAATCCTATTAAAGGGGGAGAAAACTTCAGGATCCAATCATCTCTCAAAAAGCTCAACTCAAATCCTTTCACCTTTTTAGTTAGAATTCCAGTGTATGAATTTTACGGGGACATGAGCATTCACACCTCATGGGCCTCTTGCTCACTGAGGCAGAGGTTAGAAACCCAACACCAAGGGATCAAGCAGTGAGTTGGAGATACAAATTTGTTGAAAACTTTCAAGTACCTCTATTATTTTCAAGATAATATCCTGAATGTGGGAACTGCTCTGCTAATCAGGGATTTAGAATTTAATTGTGTGTCTTTTTCACAACAATAGAAAGGGACAAAAAGGTACAGTGGTATCAAAGATATTTTGAGATTCTGAACAGTTTTTTATAAGCCCTGATTTAAATTAGTCTGACATTGATAATTTCATTAGGTACTTAGAGAGCTGAGCTGTAGTCTATATACAAAATCTATGTGAGCTGTAATCAGCTCCTTCCATATTTGACAGTTTACACAAACCAGAGAAGATATTAAATGCTGTCCTGAGACTGAAATTTCCACTCTGTGTCGTCTCTGATATCTTACCCTTTGTTTTTATGTCTCATGTAGTAATGCCCAATATATTCCTGATCTTAAGCAAATAATTCACATTATTTATATTTAGTTCATTTGTTGTAATATTAATGTTAACAAAGATATTTCTTTAGGAAAGCTCATTGAACTGAGAGGAAATGTGCTGTGGGATTCTGGGGCATCTTTCAAAAATGATCCATATGTGCTGTGTAGACAAATGAAATTTTGGTCTGAGAAAATTTTTGTGGTGTAGGTTGTTGAGATCTTACTCAGTTTATAGCATGAGTGTATCCTGATTGCCCAAAATATAGCTAATTTTTGGCTTGCTTTTTATCTGTTCCTCCCTAGTTTGGATTGGAAATTTGACTTCTCCAAACATTTGGGAAGTAACCCAAAATGAAATTTCTTTATCAAATCCTATGTATAGCATTTCCCTAGGGAAGATGCCAAAATTGACCCCTTATGCCAGATAGGAAAACCTCAAAAGCCTCTCCAAATGTAAATATGATCATTTTCCCCCAATGTCTCTGAAAGCAAAGAGATACGGGATTTGCATGTTTTGCTTTACACTGCTCAGATTTAAATTTGATTTATCTTACATTTCATTAAATACCAGACAGAGAATAATCTAGGCTTTTCCTAGAACTCACTGTAATCTGTTTCCAGCTGTGTTCTGTGACTATAAAAGCGTTTCAAATGATTAAAAAATAATCTTATATTTGTAATTCAGCCATAGTACACATGATCACAGTATAGCTGAGTTAAATTATACAATATGGTTATCTTCCAGATAAACAAGTCTCTTTTGTGATAGGGAAAATTTTTAAGTTTATAAAATAGAAGATTAGAAAGGAGCAAATTCCAGTTTCTGTTTAAAGTCCATGTTTTGGGAAAGTACTTTCAATTTAATGTTTATTGGCTTATATGGAGTGACCCATATTAAACTGGTGTAGGGCTTTATTTGTGGGGATAATCTTGTTATTTAGTGACACAATTTAATAGTTTAGCTTGTGTGATAATCCACATTTTAGTGCAATATGTTAGCTCAAAATTATATATTGCTTTTCCAACTTAATATTATATCAACTTTGAGAACTTTAATAATGTAAAAACTGGTTCTCTGAGTAGAGGGCTGGGTTAGATGATATTTGCTCATGCATAATATGTGTGTTTCCATTTTCCTAGGCACACTATGAAACCTATTTAATGAGGTCTTAGAAACCAGAAGAGCAAAGGAGTTAACAGGGAACTTAGTCTTTTATTACAGTCACATCAGAATAAGTCAGAAATTTTAGTGCTTTCAGGGAACATGAAAATATTCAACTTTTGAGTAGGGTTAGGCTATTGTTCACAATTACCATAATTTATTGTTGAATATTTCAGTAAAATTTACTTTGTTGAAATAAAAAGTATATACTACTAAAAGATAGACAATACAGTAAGATTTGGAGTTGCTCTATGTGCATATTAGAAATAAATGACTTCCCGTTACCAGAAAAAAAAAAGAAAAAAGAAAAATAAATAAATGACATTCTTGTGGTTAAGAGAATGTTTTTATTTTCCTTGACTTTTAGAATTTTGTATAAAATTTTGTATGTGGGTTAAATTTTGTATGTGGGTAGTAGTTAGAGTTATAAATATCTTATTTGACATGACTGTGGTTGGCGTGCTTTTTAAAATAGCCCCAAATCCCCTTACAAAATAAGTATGTTCACAAAGATAAGCATATCAGAAATACCCACACAACATATCTGCAATAATATTATATAATTAAATTATCTGCATGTGCTTGGGGTCAAACCAATAACAGCATTAAGAATTATAAGGTTTCTATAATCCCTCAAGAGAAAGCAAACACAGGAAGGATATAATCTTCAAATGGCCCTGAGAACTAAAAAATCCAAATACCATCTCATTTGTTGTAGGAATTTGTTGGGCAAATCATAGTTGTGCAATCCAACTAAGATGAGATCTACAAAACTTAATTTAGCACGTAGATTAGTAGAGACTATAGGAATTTTAGACAACTTTAAGGTAGCTTGGTCCTCACGAATTCCTACAATTAGGTAACTTGGAACTCACTTTTGAGATTGAACATCACACTAAGGCAAAAATGTTGATATTAAAATCAACTCTAAGAAAAACATGAATAACTGTACAAAGGACTGTGGTCATTTATTTAAAAATCATCAAGGGAAACAGGGGCAATATATTTCAAAACATGTCAGGTTATATTTTTGAATCTTATAACAAGGATGAACATCCATAGTCCAAAAATATGAAATCTAAAATCCACCAAAATCTGAAATTTTTTAAGCAATTGAAAGGCTGAATCAGAATTGCTATCCCAGTTCTTTCCTTTTGAGCAGTTTCTTTCCCTCTCACAATATCTACTGTACCTTTTGGGTCTTATTTACTCTTTCATTTTCTTACACTAGGGAGACAATATGATGTTTACACATGTGAGTCTGATTTATTTCACTTATGGGTATGGTCCTAGTTGAATCTGTTTACCTATAAAAGCCTCAAGTTTATCTTACTTTATAGCTGAGTAGTACTCTATTGTATAAAAATGCCAAATCTTTTTATCCACCCCTTGATTGATGAACATTTGGGTTATTTCCAAGATTTAACTATTACAAATTATGCTGCTATAAACATGGGTGCACATCTATCCCTGGGGTATGATGCTTTCAATTCTTCTGGAAAAATAGCCAGAGGGGGAATATCTGGGTCAAATGGGACCTATAATCCTAGTTTTTTGAGTTATCTCAAGACTGATTTCTACAGTGGTTGTACCAGTCTACACTCCCAGCAACAGTAGAGAAAAGTTCCTTTCTCCCCACAGCCCTGCCAGTTCTTGTTTGGTTTTTTTGATGATAGCCATTCTTTCTGGGGTGAGATAGAATCTCAGTGTTATTTTAATTTGCATTTCTGGAATGACCAATGATATTGAACATTTTTTTCATATATTTATTTGCCATTTGTATTTCTTTATCTGAGAAGTGTGTATTCATCTCAGATATACATTTTTGGGTTGGATAAGATAGAATTTTATCATTAGAACTAACATGAGTTTAGACAAAATATGAAATGTGAAAGGAAATTAAGATGGGTTTACTGATTGCTTTATGCATATTAAATAAGATTTTGAATATATATCACCTTGAATTATGTACATGGAATGAGGGAAAGGACCCAAAAGAGGTTCTACCTAACAAAGTTATTTAATGTAGAAAACAAATAGACATCATTCAAAAAGGAAAAAAGTGAAAGGAATATTATATAAGTAAATTAGTGTAAAGATAATTATTAAAATAAATCGGAGCTGATTGGAGCTGGAGGTGTAGCTCAGTACCTAAAGTGTGTGTTTAGAATTCACAAGAGCCTGGCTTCCATTCTAAGTACAACAGTCTAGCAAAATGCATATTTGCTTAAGCATTAAAACAATCCAGTGAGAGTAACAGTGAGCACAAGGACAAAAGTGAGAAGGGGACAGAGAAAAAAAGAGCAAATGGTAACACGACATTTTTGAAAGGTCAATACAGGTATTATAGGAGAATGAAGTCAGCACACTGGCACAATAGCAGAATAGAAGACAGCAACCTTCATTGCCTTCACACATACATGCATGCACCCGTGCACACACACACACACACACACACACATGCAGAAGCAGTAATCAGACAGTGATCCACCTAGGAAAATAGTCCTGGCAGGGCACAAGTGTCAATTAAACACCTAGCACAACCCAAGAGAGCAAAAATGGAAGCTACTTGCTCAGAAAGGAAGATTGACATACCTGAGATATCTGGAGAACGCCAGGACAAGACAGTGCCATCAGTATCACAGTATAGTGGCACCATTATGACTTTGGTGTTTTGCTCTATGGAGGACTGCGGCAGCCTTTGTCCTGAGGACCTCGGTAGCCCAGGTAGCAGGTTTGGACTTTTATATCTTTCATAACAGAGCTGCTATCTGTCCATAGAAGTGGCCTGCTATGCAGGAGACATGGCAGCTTTTGCTACTGAGACAGCCAGCTATTGCTAGCATATCCCCACTGCAAGCCACAATTTGGATGACTTTCTCAATACCCAACCTGACTGCCAGCAGAAACACCATTCTTAGCTCAGGACTGGTGCCATCAGCAAATGCAGGATGTCATAAAAGAGACAAAATGGAGCATGGAATCTTCCAAACAACCAGACATCACAAGATACCCACCTATTTATGTTGGACACCTCATGGACTTTTTCCACTGAGGCACAAGACATCCAGAGAACTTTGACCACTGATGTTTACTGAGATCTTTCTGTCTAATGCTTTTTTCTTTCTTTCCAGTCCTATTTAAAACAAAACAAAACAAAACAAAACAAAACAAAACAAAACAAAACAAAACAAAACATTTCTCTTTGCTCCATACAGACTGACTTTTTGCCCTCTGTCTGCCTGCACTCAGGCACAATAAATTCTATGTCATGTTGACTTTACACAAGCCTAGTGGTCTTGGTTAGTCCCTGCCATGCACTGTTCCTTACTTCCACTAGGAAATTGGATGCTTCTACCTTCTCAATCACATGAAGGATCTGCTGCTATGCTGTGTGTGCCCTTCCAGGTTGGTGCCACTGTCTCCCTACCAACATCTTGCTACACCTGGAGGCATCTGGACAGCTGTGACTTTATCCATGGAAGGAAAACAGGTCAAGAGGACTCTAGCAGGCTCCATCAAAGAGTATCCCAGACGTCCTCAGTGTCACTGTGGATACTGACAGCCTTAGTCACTTAGCTGCTTGTTTTGGCATATACTGCCCTGAGCTGATGGAGCTCCAGGAAGACTATGATGCTGTAGTTTCATTGGAGCTGAAATGCCACACCCCACCCAGCCAGGACTCTTATATCTATCTATCTACAGGAGTTGTCCTTCAGTTGATGAAGCAAGCCTGTACGTTCTTGGAAGAAGTGAACACTCCAACAAATACAGTAATACCAACGTAAGGCAACAAGAAACATAAAATTTGAGAAAATATTGATATAAAATCATGTAGGATCTCCAAACAATAGAGGGAAATATCATAACACCCAACTTGTTAGATATGAGATATGCTGACTTTATGTTTCCCAAAATAAAAAACAATGAATTATAAAGAACAATGGAGGTTAAGAGTAGGAAATATTTATTGAGAGATAAACAGCTCCTGAGCATAACAGGAGGGAACCTGAGTGGGTGTCCAGCAAGACCACTTCATAGAGGAAGTTTGATAGAGCAAAATCACAAAGTGGGTACAACATGGGTACAAAGCTATGATCAACCCATAAGATTGTAAGTGTAACTGCTTAGGTAATATTAATCCAATGTGGAAGCAAGGCATGTAGCAAATGTTCATGGAAAGAACAAAGAATTTTTCAGGAAGGTATGGGTCAGAGGATCAGGGTGACCAATGAGGTGACTGATGTCTACCTAGATTTTATTGGACCAAGTGTTACCACTTATGTTATCTCTTGGGGAGGTATCTAGACATGGTCATCCCGTCTTTATCTTGAGGCTTGGCCACAGTTGTAGTGTGTCTTCATATTTTGTATTGACTGTCCTGAGAGCCTAGCCTTGTCTGACTGCCTATAATATTTCTACCTAAGTTAGCTGTCTATAATGATTTGACAGTGTTAATGGAGTAAAATAAGTATCTAGCAACAACTCCAAAGAAATGGCCATCCACAAATTGTTAGAGGAAGAATGTATCATCACTCGATTTGACTTATAAGGAAAGCTAAAAGGAATTTTTAAGCTGAAACAAACAGATGCTAATTGGTGACATGAAAATATAGGAAGGTACACTAATCTCTAATAAAGACAAGCACGATCAAAGTCAGAATGCTCTAACACTGTAATGGTGGTTTCCACATCACTTTTAACTCTAGTATAAATGTTAATAGGAAAAAGTATCAAAAATAAGTATAGCTACAATCATTTTTTTGTTTGTTTTTTTGTATGTTTTTTTCCCATACCGGAGATAGAACTCACGACCTTGGGCTCTCCGGGGAGGCGCTGTGCCTTGAGCTAAATCCTCAGCCCCAATTTTACATTCTTAGGTCTGGTGGACTGAGCAACTTCATTGAAGATAACAGTATGTAATGCAGCGACTACTGTTATTTCCTAGCATTTTGTTTTGAGGTCATGTATCATTTTTGTTGTTTTGATTTTGTCTTCATTGTTGTTTTGTTAGTTTTTTTAATTTTTAAAATAAAAAGAGAAAATGTGCATGTATGCAAAAATGCTCAAAGAATGGACTAAAATAATATAGAAATAAAAAACCCTAGAAAAGTTAGGCTGAATGATATAACAAGCTTCAGCATTTTGTAATCTCCCAATATCTGTCTCCTTCTACTTAATATTAGAGACAGATAAAAAGTAGGTAAAATAAGTGAAGAAGATATTTATACTATTGAATCCTAGGAAGAAGAGAGCTCTCAGTAAGGAGGAGATTCAAGAATTCAAGTTTAAAAATAGGGAAGTTTGAGACCATTCAGTGTCAGAATAAAAATCCAAAGAACTCTATTTTACTCATTACTAAAAAATATAATAATTTGTGTACAAAAGTATGACCTAGATGCAAAGCCTTTGTGTAGTCTGCATCTTCTACTTAAGAAAATGTAAAATATACCTTGAGTTTTTAATGGCTGAAAAATCTCTCATATTTGAAAAGATATTTAGTGAGTATTAAGTTTAAAATTAATATTCCATTCATGGATTACAGAATTAAAAAGTAGATATTTCTCTTAATCTCATAAATTCATCTTGAATTTTTATGTATATGTAAGTGAAAAATTTTAAAACAATTACCATACACTTTGATGACAATTAGGTAGATTCATATCAAAAAGATTAATAACTTCTAAGCTAATGGTCCAATACTCATATCAGTTCATCATATTTGCTTAGACATTTTGAAATATAATTACAAATGTAATATATTTGTTGAGTTCAAGAAATTTTAATGTCTGGTATGGCAGCTTTACAACCCTAAAGGTAAAACCTCTTGCATTTAGACATTTCTTTGAACTCAACAAAGTCAGTTTTTGACTCATTCTAACAATTTAGAAACTTAAATATATTTCCCCGTTTTAGCTTAAGTAGTAATATGGCTAATATCAATTAGCCATGTCTCTGATTAATATGACTAATCTATCAAATTATTTTAAATATATACATATTTTTTAAAAAGCATATAGATCACTTCTAAAGTTGGAACAAAGCCATTTAAATGATAGGTTTTCTTTTATATACTGATTTTATAATTATTTAAAACTATCCAGAAATTGAGAAGTTACAGACACAATTATGATACCATCTATTATCACACATATGAGAGACTTAGATTGCAAAACTTCTATTATATAGTTACTTGTGAGTCAAATATCCAAAATGAGACTGTGGATTCTAAAGATCTATATCCATTGAGTGCCTGCTTGAGATACAGGTGAATATTCTTAGGTGCTTCTTATAATAATTGGATTTTGCTGCCTTTTCCGTGGGTAACCTCATGCCCATGTTACCTGGATATAATTAATTTGGCAACCTCATTCATTATATATCCCTTTTAGGCACCTTTTATTTATCACCATTACTTAATATTTATGACCAAGGTTGCAGCTTATTCCGCTCACTATTTGATTTGGCTGAGTCTGTTTTTATTGCCTCATTGAATTTTTTTATTGTTTTCAGATTTTTCTATCTGGCTGTAGGCCTCAACTTTATAGTCATTTTATTGGCACTGTTTAATTTATTTCAGCACATTTCCATCCTGCTAAAAATATATTTCTAAATGCATGAACTTCAGCTCTGAGAAACATTCTTGAATTTCATTCTTCACTGCTAGTTGAAAAATGTGTTTATGAGGTGGGTGAGTTTGGGGGTTAAAATATTTCCATTTCTCTCCTGCGGGAGAGTACACTCAGTAAAAAGCTGAGCTGTGAGCCCCAGTAAGCATATTCAGTTGTCATATTGTGATGCAGGCTGATGCCTGGGATTCCCTCTCTTTTTATATCTGTTTCAAAGCATTAGAAAATACATTGGTTCTGTCTCTCTCTGTCTCTTCCTCTGACTCTATCTCTCTTGTGTCTCTGTCTCTTTCTCTTTCTTGGGAATCTGGTCAAATGCTTTGGACTCTGCTATACAAGGTACAAATTTCCTTCCTGGTCACTTCTCTTACTATTATTCTGGTAACACTGATATCTATTGATGACAAAGTGCAGCTAGGTTGTTTGGCTATTATAACTCTTGACTAAATCTGATTTCCCAACAACCTTGTTCACTCTAGTTAAACATAACTCATGAAAAATATTATTTCTATTTTCTCCATTCAATCCCCAAAATGTTCCCCTTAAATTTCATTCCCATAAGTATTCTAACTTTGACCTAGATTGTATGCTTTAGCTTGTTCTAAAATTTCTGCCTCGGGATATGAGAATGATCAATTTTCAAATTTCAAAGGACAGGGAGATCTTGAAGGATGAGGAAGGGTTAGGCTAGCAGGAAGGAGGGAAACAATATTCACAGAACATAAAATCTTTTTAAATTAAATGTGGATGCCTACATATAAAATATCCCACATATAATAGACATCCTATTTATGCATTTTTCTTATTGCTGTGGTGTAACAATTTTAAATTTAAATAAACCTATCATGTAATTCTATTAATCATGTTCCATGAAGAGTTTTGGACAATGAATTCACCAGTTTAAAATTCATTATTAAATTTCCCCCTCACTTTTGTGTGGCAACTGTAACATTAGGGTAACAGCACTGACTTTGGAATCAGATGACCTCAGTTTGGTTTGCATCTCTACTTCTCTCTTATATCTCTACTTCAGTATAATCTTGGTCGAATTAACTTCACTGCTTCATGCGGTTCACCTGTTTTAAAAAGGCACATGAGTGCGCCTCTGTTCTTCAGATGTGAGGATTAAATTTGTTTGTGTATGTTCATAGTTTAGAACAGAGCTAGGGATCTGAAACTGAAGAAAGTTGGTCAGAGGTGAACTGGAAGCAACACAAACTATTTTAAATAATTGATATCTCTTTACTTCCAATTTCACTTCTAGTCTTATCTTGGATGGCTGAAGTTGTCCATGTTTTAAAATTACAAAGAAATACTAAACTATAAACTAAAAATAATGTTTCAATAAGGTCTTATCAACTTGTCTTTCTGCAGCCCAAACCATCTGCTCTAGGTTTACCTTTGAGAATCTACACAGCCTTCCAGCTAAACAACCTTCATGCCACATAGTCAACGGTACTAAGAATTCCACTACCCCATAAAACTTAAGATAACTTCAGAGTTTTACGCTGGTGCAGGAGAGAAGAGATTAAGGGAGAGAATTCTCATATTTTGATTAATGACTCAAGTGAAGATTGTATATGCTGGCTTAAAATACCCCATTTATTTTCACTCTGATAGATTTTTTAATCTAAAGCTCTTCAAATATTTAGGAAGAGTATTTGGAATTAGATATCAGGCACTTGTGCTAGCAATTTTAATATTAGTATCTCTCTTTGTTGAAAGCTATATTTGTATATAACAACATTTATAGAGATTAAAAAGATTTATCATGTCTTTGAAGATTTATTCTATGTAACTAAGCCAAGAGAACATTAAGCAGGCCTTTAGGTGCCAAAAATTTTGCTGTGAAAAGGCAAAAGATTCTGTTATCTGTTGTACTGGGTTGCAATTTTAAGCCCTAAAAGTAAAGTTGATAAAAATGAATGGCCTGACACATAGATCAATGGAACAGAATATAAAGCCCCAAAATAGACTCACATAAATACTATTGATTAGCTTTTGACAAAGGTGCAAAAACTATTCAGTGAAGAAAGAAATCTTCTTTTTCAAAAAGTGGTGGGAATTCATTTGCAAAAACAAAACCAGAAAGAAAAAGAAACTCAACCCGTACCTCTCCTTTTTTACCAATATGAACTCAAGATGAAACATGATCAAAATATGAAATCAAAAAAATTATAAGACTTTTAGAAGAAAACATAAAATGTTTTTGACCCAGGGGTAGAGAGAATTCTAATATGACACTGAAAACATGATGCATTAGAAAAGTTATTTGAACTTAATCAAAATTCAAAAATTTTGTTCTACCAAAGGTAAAATATTGTTGTTGTAGTTGTTCTTTTTTACTTTTACTAGTATACGTCTGTGGTACAGAATGATTACATTCACTGAGAGGATTGGTACATGTACATAACACACTTCAATTCCTTTCATTTCCCCCCACCACCTACCTCCCTATTATTTTTCCAGCAGTAGACTGATTTATTTATAAGACCTTATAACATTTAATTACTGTATATTCAGATGAAAAACAAGACTAATTGGCCAAAGACCACATAAAACATGTAAGATGAATGTACTAGTCAAGGTATATTTTAGATATATTGTCTGCACTGGATTACAGTATCTTTTTCTTTCTTTCATTTTCTTCCTGTTATGTGTCTTTTATTTCATAGTTTATATATGTACTGAGTTCTTCTATAAGAGAAACCATGTGATATTTAAGCTTATGTGTCTGAGTTATTCTATTTAATATTATGGTGTCAAGGTGCATTCATTTTCCAACAATGACTAGTTTATCATTCTGTGTAGAATAGTATTCCATTGTGTATAAATACAACATTTTTTAATCTATTCAGCTGTTGATGGACAGAGAGGCTATTTCCAAGATTTAGCAATTATGAATTGCGCTGTTATAAACATGGTTGTGCTTACATCATGGATGTATGATATCTTTAACTCTTTTGGGAAGATACCTGTCAAGGAAATAGCTGGGTCAAATGGAAATTTTACTTTTGGCTTTTGGAGAATCCTGTACTGAGGTCCATAGCAGTTATATCCATTCACAATTCCACCGACAATGGAGAAGGGTTCCTTTCTCCTCATAATCTTGCCAGCATTTGTTATTGATTGAATTCTTGATAGTAGCCATTCTTTCTGGAGTGAGAAGGCAACTTAGTGTTGTTTTAATTTGCATTTCTTAAATTACCAGTGATGTTGAACATTTTTCATTTTTTCATACATGAAAAATACAAGAAATATTCTCAAATATTTCTTTATTTGAGAAGTATATCATCGCTTCAGATGTCTACTTTTGGACTGAGTCCTTAAACTTGGGGGTGTTAACTTTTTTGAGTTTTTAAATATATTCTCAGCATCATTCATTTGTCTGAGGAGTAGCTGGCAAACTTTTTTTTTCTGTTGTGTAGGTTGTCTCTTCAGGGTGTAAGTGGTTTCTTTTGCTGTGAATAAGCTTTTTCACTGGAAGTGATGCAGTTTGTTGATTTTTGATCTTATTTTTTGTGAAATCAGGATTTTGTCCAGAAAGTCTTTACCTATACTTATGTCTTCAGGAGTTCTACTTTATTCTAGTAGATAAGTATTTTTGTTCTAATGTTTAGATTTGGATTCATCTTGATTTTAGTTTAGTGTATAGTGAGTAATATGAGTCTATGTTCAACCTTTGACATATGGATAGCCAGTTTTCCCAGCACCATTTTTTAAAACCCTCTTTTCTCCAGTGAAGGGATTTGGCCCCCTTTTCTTTCAAAAATAACATAGCTGAATGTGTCTGGAGTTGTTTCAGTATTTTCCATTTTATTCTATAGATCTATGAGTCTGTTTATTTTGGGAGAGGGTGTTACCAGCTCCATGGTGCTTTTATCACTGTAACCCTGTAGCAGAAATTGAAGTCCTGAATTCTGTTGCCCACGTGTTGAACCTGCTGCTCAGAGTTTCTTCAGCTATTATAGGTCTCTTCTGGTTCTATATGAATTCTAGGATTGCTTTTCTAGGATTCTGTAAGAAATGTTGTTAGAACTTTGACTGGGATTCTATTCATCCCAACAGTTTTGTAAATGTAGCCATTTTGACTGTACTGGTTCTGCCTATTCAGGAATAGGGGACATCTTTCCATTTTCTGATATCCTCTTAAATCTCCTCATTCAGAGTACTGCAGTTTTCAAAGTAGAGGTCTTTCACTTCATAAGTATTTTATTTTTCCTCATGCTGTTGTGAAGAATATTGTTTCCCTGATTTCCCTCTCCGTGAGCTTATCATTGGAGTACAGGACTGCTATTAATTTTTGAGTGTTGATTTTGCATCCTGCTACAATATCAAAGCTGTATATTAGTTCTAGGAGTCTTTTAGGGTAGATTTTGGGGTCTTTAGTGTACAGGATCATGTCCTCAGGAAACAATGATAATATTTAACTTCTTTCCTTATCTATATCTCTTTTATTTCTTTGTCTTACCTTATTGCTGTAGCCAATGTTGTGAGAACTATATTAAACAAAAGTGGTGATAGCAGATATCCTTGTCTTGTTCCTGATTTTACAGGAAAAGCTTTCAGTTTTTCTCCATTTAGTATGCTATCAGCAGTTTGCCATAGGTAGCTTTCATCAGGTTGAGATAAAGATCTTTTATTCTTATTTTCTTCAGTTGTTCATCTTTTTAGCACGAATGGATATTGGATTTTGTCAAATGCTTCTTCTGCATTTGAAATGATCATGTGATTTTTGTCCTTGCTTCCATTTATTTATATGGTATATTACATTTATTGACTTGCACATGCTGTACCATCTCTGCATCCCTGGAGTGAATCCATGCTGTATGATATTCTTGATGATTTTCTGTATTCTATTTGCCAGTATTTTATTGAGGATTTTTGTATCTGTTTTCATTGAAGAGATTGGCCCTTAGTTCTCTTTTTTGATTGGGTTGTTATCTGGCTTTGGAACCAGGGTAATGCTTTTGTCCAGGATTGACTTTGGGAGTATTGTTTACATTTCAGTTTCACTGAAGAATTTGAGGAGTACTGGGATTACACCTTTAAAGTTCTTGTAGAATTCAGCAGTGAATCTGTTGGACCTTGGCTTTTCTTAATTGGGAGGCTTTTTTTTTATTACTTCTTCAGTTTTACTGACTGCTATCAATTTATTCAGGCTTTTACATATTCCTTGTTCAGGTTTTATGTTCATATATATCTAGTAATCTATCCATTCCTCTGAATTTTCCATTTTATTAGAGTTCAGGATCTCAAAGCAGTTACTGATAATCTTCTAGACTTCAGCAGATTCTTTTGTGATTTTACCTTTTTATTTCTAATTGTATGGATTTGGGTCTTTTCCCCCTTTATTTTAGGTAATATTAGCTAAGGTTTGTATATTTTGAGTAATTTTTCAAAGAAACAACTCTTTGATTCATTAATACTATGTATTGTTTTTTATAGTCTCAATTTCATTAATTTCTGCCCTAATGTTTATAACTGCATTGGTCATATTGGCTTTGGGTTTGGACTGTTCTTGTTTTTGTAAGACCTTGAGGTGCATCATTAGGTTATTTGAGTTTGTTCCGTTTTTTAAATGTGCAAATTCACTGCTATGAATTTTCCTCTTTGGATTGCCTTCATGGATAAGAAAATGAAGACAAGCTATCAACCAGGAGAAAATATTTGCAATTGCATACCCAACAAAAGGCCTGTATCCAAAATGTTTAGAATGACTGAACTATTTTGTATTCTGGCTGTATCAGTGGTTTCATAAATCTGTACAGATGTCAAAAAAATTGAAAGAGTATAAATATCAAATAATAAATTTATTGTATTCTAATTTAAAATTATATTTCTTAAAAACAAAAGATATATTATTGCAGACTGTAGTGATTGTTTTCTAAAGTAATTGGAAAACCTTTGGGTGGATTTCAAAGATTATAGAACACATGTATTTCCTACATCAAGGTCAATGGCTTCTCTTCAGTACTACTTTGCTCGCATCCTTCTCTTTTTCTCTCTCTGTCTATATGAGTGTGTAAGTGTGATTGTCAGTGTGTATATGTGTGTGTGTGTGTGTGTGTGTTGACAGTTTGCTGTTATAGTCAGTAGGGATATTTACTTGGATCTCAAACTTGAAAACACTTGGAATTATGACTATTTTCTTTTAGCTTCTGGTTTGAGAATAATCTCAAGAGTCTTAAGTATAGTCTTGGTTATAAATTAGAATATATCTCTGGAGCTAAATGTAAGGATATAAAAGCTAGGGGCATTTCTGAATCTGAAAAGCACTTCTCTTTTGGAGAATACTGGGAGTATGTTCCATCACAGCCTGAGGGACTTCAATTTTGTCTTTACTGTCTCCCCCCATTTAGTACTGCTTCTCAAAATTTGTCCTCAAGTTCCGTGACCCCCTGTAATACATCCAAAAATTCCTAGCTCCCCTCAGGGTTGTATATAATTTGTTTTTTATTTAATTTTATATTTGGGTTTAGCCTGTTAGTGACCAGACCTGCTTCATTTTCTCCACCAGATTGCAGTTTCCCTGAAATTACTATGAATTAGTTATGTATGGGTCTCAGATAGTAAAGTTTACAGAGTAATCATTAATTTACTGATTACTTTTTGTATGCCTATTGTATTAGTAACTGGATAAGGAAGAATATTGCAAGTAATATATAAATATTTGGCAAAGGCTTATTTAAGAATAAGTCAGCTTCATTAAATGTGACTATACCAATATCTCCAGTTTTTTCTGTTTATGTCTAGAAGAGTGTCAAAGATGGCCAGGTGCCACAAAAAAAATATCTTTCTTCCTAGGGCTAATGCAGAAGCTATATGGAATGGAAAGTATCCCAAGCATATTGCCCTTTTGAGGGAAAAAGCGTGTGAGGTGCAATGAATAGAAAATACACAAGTTGAGTCAGGAGAGCAGCTGGCAAACTCTGTGAGAAGAAAGAAACCAGTCTGATCAGAGCAGAATGAACACACGAGCTGCACTGTAACAGATGAAACAGAGCTAAAGGCCAGTTTAAGTGCTTCTTTCTAGGCTCCTGTAGCGATGCTGGCTTGTAGAAGAGGTGAGTTGGAGAATCACTAGAGGATTTGATAATGGATATGATTACTGTACCTCTGCTTATAAATAGGCCATAGCTAGGCAAAAATATAGTAGACAGACACACTAGAAGAGTGTGGAAAGAATTCATGTGAGATAAGACAATGGTTTTAGCAAGATTTCAGTGACAATTGTGTCGAAAAGTGGATGGTTCTGCATATTTTAGAAGTATTTTCTGGGTATAAAAGAAAGAGAGGATTTGGGAATGATTTTGCCTGATAAACAGAAAGTTTGGGTTGGCCTTAAAAAGATGAAGCAGATCCTATGGAAAGTATATTCAGTAGCATTAGTTTTGGGAATACTAGGTTTGGGATTTCTCTTAATTATCCATGGGAAAGTGATTAATATGCAATTACGTTAATGTCTGGAATTCTACAGAAAGGCTTGAATTGGGTGTATAAATGTGCGATGTATCAGACTAGAGATCAGATTTAAAACCTTAGATTTGGAAAGTATTCAGATCAAATACCCAAACTGTGGTCTTCCCTTCCTTTTAGTTTTGTTTTTTTTTAATGTTATAATAAGAATATTTTAGAAACAAAGTTTTGTTATTTATATATATTATCTATGTTATATATTTCATATTAACCATATTATATATTTATATTTTGTATTTCTGAGTGAAGACAATTCCTCTTCACTCAGACCAATGAAGACAAAACAATGGTCGGCACAGTTTGGGTATAAGTATGAGAGAGTCAGTTGAGGGAGACCAGGAGTCTGAGACATGCCCAAGATTTCCCACTGCCTAGACCAGTCAGTATGAAAGGAATTAAGAAAGGAGAATGAAAAGCAGCTGCAAGTGACATTGAAAGAGAATAGTGAGAGAAGGTGTCCAAGACACTAAGCGAATAAGTTAGTTTCAGAAGAACAGATGAACTATATTAGATGCAGCTTATAGGTGCAGGAAGATGCAGGTTTACAGTTGAAAAGAGAAATCTCAGTGACTTGATGGGCTGAGAAATTGATCACACGGATTCAAGAGAGGAAGAAAGTGAACTGTTTGGAGACATACATACAGAATTCTGTTAAGAAAACAATTTTATAGAGGAGAATGACCCCAGAAGGGGTTATAGAGTCAAAGGAGAAATTTTCATGTTTTTTTTAAGCTGGGAAGAATATTTCTAAGCTAATGAGTATAAATAAAAACAAACATGGTGATTAAGAATTCTGAAATAGCCAAGACCTTGAATAGTGGAGAGAAATGAGTTCTACTCTTCCACAGCTGGGATTAGCCTTAAATAGGGGCATACTTTTACATTTTGTTGTTTATTTGCTTTTTGTTTTTTGAGACAAAGTTTCACTGTGTCATTCAGAATGACCTTGAACCCACAGCGGTCCTTCTGCCTCAGTCTTGATTTTCATTTTAACTGGGATGAAAATGGAGTCTGTAAAGGCAAAAGCAGTTTTGGGGGATTTGTCTCAAATTATTTCCATTTTGTAAATGAGTAAAATGAGATCCTATGCCACTAACTGGGAAGAGAGTCAGGATAGCAAATCTTGAGGAGAGAGAAGTTGTCAAATAGGAAGATGAAAGGGAACACATTTGTGCTAGAATTTCCGGGTATCCTTAAAGGAATCCCAAAGTGAATGAATGAGTAAAATTGGAGTTCAAGCAGTTACCAGAATATACAGGGTGATTTTGTATCTTTCTCTAAACAAATTTACACACAGCATAGAGCCGAGGCCTACACAGAGAGCTGGCGCTCTGTCAGGTAAGGACAAAAAAGTGAAAGGCAAGGGGTTTGATGGACTTTTCAAGAATATCACCAAAACTACAAACCCAGTATGGAGGCGAAGTGGTGGACACTGTATTACCATGCAAGGGCACTATCAGTGTTGTCACTGTACATGAACGTGCATCAAACTATCCCTACATTTGCAGCTGATAGCCTAGGTGAATGAACGATTATTTTTATTCATGTGTTTTTCACCTTTCAGAGAATATCTAGTGAATACTTTCTGGGAGTAAGATAGGTTCTAAACAGATGCAAAATTGAGGTCAGAAAGAAGTGCCTTGCCCAAGGCCCCAGACAGTGGCTAAACTGGGATCAGGCCTATGCATCCTTTTACATGAACCTTGCTATGTCTGCTTTGCTCACTATATCAGACCGTGCCTCCGGTCATAATTTAATTACAGGAGTTAGTTTTAGTTCTGGTTTGGAACAACGGTTATCTGACTTGTAATTTCCTTTGTACTCATTAGTGAAAAGGTCAAAAGTTTTGAGTATAATCAAAACCCACCTCTAATAAAGGGCAGGCTTCTTTTTTTATTTTTACTTTCTTTAGTTTCAAAAGCTGAAGGATACAAAACTACTAAAGCCACTGTTTATGCAACACAGATTACAGATGACATTAGAGAACTGAGAAAGTTTTGGAAACTAAATCTGGAAGGCAAATATAAGGTGATTAAATAACTTATTTTAGGGTTAGTGTTTATTTTTTCTTAAAATGTGGGTCATTTAAAGAAACAAAAATTGAAAAGATATCTTTTATCAAAACACTAACTGGAAATTTAATTTTAGAAGGAAAAGAGTGCTTCATTTTTTACAATGGAGGCTAAATCTATAGAATTACTTTGCTGTGTGTGTGTGATGTATTCATTCTAGATGTATTTTCTCCTAATAAAATAATAATACAAAGGGTAGGATTTTTCTGCACTTTTCTCATATTAAAGTATTTGGACATAAATTATTTTGTTTGGAACTATTGTAATTCAGTTATGAAAGTGCAGAGACTATGCTCTTTGCTAATGTGTTGACTGTTTGTAGTGCCAGGGTCTGAACTTTCTCTTTCATGTTCACGTAGCATTTTGTGTGAGCTGCAACTCATGATGCTGGGAAGTCATGAGCCCAACAGACAAGGATCAGGAAGGCCATCTTGTAACTGAGAGGTTAAAATTGATATATGATCAATATGTATATCATATATCATATGATATATGATACATATGACATGTGATGTGTGATATATAAATATATGATTATACAAATATATCAATATATATATGCTGGCCTTTGTTTTACCATCTCTCTTAGTTACTGTTCTCATTGCTGAGATAGCTGTGGGTGATGATAGGAAAAAGAAAATGTCAGTATGTTTAGATGAAATACATATGACAACATTAACATAAAAGTCAGTAGAAAATATAATTGTGGACCCACGCAGTTATAAATTTTCTAGATTATACATGAAGTAATAAGATATCATCTCTATAGATTATTAAAGGTTAAGTGTATATATTATATTTAATGAAAAGTGACAAAATAATCAACAGTTAAAATAAAAAAAAATTAAAATAATCCAAAATAAAACAAGTATGTTGGGAACGTAACTCAGTGCTAGAGTAACTGCCTGGGGCTGGGGATATAGCTCAGCGGCACAAGAGCCTGCCTAGCAAGCACAAGGTCCTGAATTCGATTCCCAGTACTGAAAAAATAAAACAAAATAGAGTGCCTGCTTAAAATGTGCTAGTCCCAGGGTTTGATCTGAAGCACTATAAAAAATAAAATAAAGAAATATATTAGTAATATTATAATATACATAAACTCAATTACATCAATAATTTCAATAAATATTAAATATGTGAACAAAGCAGTTAAAGGTTAGACACTTGCATAGCAGAAGAAACAGCAAGACTCTTTTTTGAAACACAGTTAAAACAAGATACAGCTCAATGAAAAGAAGAATAGGAAAAAAATTCACCATGAACACATAATACATCTTAGAAGAAATCCAAAGTTGTTATTTTAACATTAGATATAATGGAATTGAATACAGAGTATTTGTAGAAAAAGGAAAAGGCATTGTAGAACGGTAAAGGTGATCCTTCAACCAAGAAGTTATAATAATGATCAAGGTATTATAGTAATAGGGCTTCAAATAGCATGAAGTAAAACTATATATAATGAAAGAAATAGACAATTGTACAGTCACACTAGAGTTTTAATAACTCATTTTAACAATGGATAGAAAAAGTAGACAAAATTCCACTAAAAGCATAGACAATATACCAACACTAGGAATCACTTTATCTGTTTAACATTTCAAATGCAATACACTTGACAAGTTCAGAATACAAATTCTTCTAAAATCCACCTAGAATATTCACCACTATATTTCATACGTGGGTTAATAAAAATGTCAGCAAATTTAAACCTTGCAGACACATACAGGAAAGTTGTTTAAGAAAACAAAGTAAAATTCAATACCACTCTTTCTAATACAGCCATATTTTTGACAAAATTCACTTAGCTGCAAAATAAATAATACACTTCTATGCAGTAGCTGGCATAAAGAGAAAAATCACAGAGAAAAACAGACAGTACTTTAATTTCAAAAGATACTGAAAAATATAGCAGAATTTATAGGTAGGTGGTAAAGCAGCATGTAAGCAAAACTTATATTTTAAATGCTTATGTTGGTAAAGTAAGAATATGTAAAACAAATAGCATCAGTTTTTCACCTTAAAAATTTGGAAAATGAGAAGCAAAATTGTCCAAAGAAGTAGAAGAAAAAAATAAAAGCCGGAGATCCAGGAAATACAAGAAGACAGTAATGATGAAAATTTAAAAGGTGACAGCTAATTAGCTCAAAGCATCAAAAATTGATTTTCTAGCTAAACTGATCAAGGGGAAAGAAAAGCGATAGAAGAGAAAAAGACAAGAAAGAGAAAGAGAGAATGAAAAGAGTGTATCAGATTCTGGGATTAAGAAGACAACAGAATTCTACAACCAACCTTAAGGGAAAACATTTGACAACATGAATCAGCTTAAAAGTTTCTCGAAAATTACAACATACCAACACAGATACATCTGCCCACTTTAAAAAGCTGAGTATAAGTACATTAACAAAATTGGATCTGTCATAAAAAGGAAACTTGGCTTATGTATTTATTTTTTGCAGTGCTATACCACTAAGCTATATTCTCAGCCCAGAACTTGCTTTTAAAATATATGTGGAAAGGCAAAGAATTTAGAATACTAGAATAATGAAAGATCTTATTCTATCTCAATTTGGGACTTACTATAAAGTATCAGAAATTGCAAAATTTTGGTATTGCTGACAAGATAGACATATACGTATATCAATGGAACAGATATAGAATACAGAATTAGACACACAAATAGATTATTGATTTGTAACTAAAGTGCTGAGACAGTTCTGTAGGGAAAAGAATTTATTTTCAACAAAGTGTTGTGGTTAAGCTTTATATCTGTATGAAAATTTATGTATCATTTACTGTGGACATAAAATTTGACTCAATAAATCATCTCCCTAACTGGATATCTAACGTATCCCAAAGAATAAACCTGCAGAGAAAAACAGAGAAGAAAATCTTTGCTATACTGATATGAGCAAGTATTACTTAGAACATATAAGCCCTGAGGTGTAAAATAAAGTACTAAATTGGATCTCACAAAATTTTGTTGTAATTACCACTAAAAACAGTTAAAGGATGAAAGTGAAAACTTCTTAGCAGTGGGAGATACTTATAACACAAATATGAAGGGAAAGAATGGTCTCTCAAAAATATAAAGAACACATACTTACATAAATAAACACTGCCATATAATTCAAAAGATTGGGCTACTTTAAAAAGGTTAGATAGAAATTACAAATAAATGCAAAAAATATCATCAGTTTTCAGTGAAATAAAAGTGAAACCAGTGTGAGTCTCTACACACTCTACAAAACCATTAGATTTGCTAAAATGAAAAGAATAAGAAAACCAAGTGATGGTGAAGATTTTGAGAGTAGAAATTTTGTACACAGATAGTAGAAATATAAAATGGTACTCTCATTTTGCAAAATAATTTGGTGTGTGTGTGTTTTTTTTTAAACTTTAAATGTACATCGCATTGATGGCACAGCCAACTTCTTCCCAGTCAGGTACCTAAGAGAAACAAAAACATTCAGGAATAAATGTATATACGTAAATGTTTCTAGTAACTTTATTGGTAATGACCCCAATGTGGGAGCAAGTCAAATGTCTGTGGATAGGTGTTCGAATACTTACCCTAAACTATTGCTAATTGGAACAACATGAATCTCAAAATCTTTACACTGAGTGAAAGAAGGAGGAGTTTGAACTCTGAATTCCATAGATATTAAATTCTAGACCACGTGAATTTATCTACCTTGTCAGAAAGTAGGTCATTTTCCCCTAGAGGTGAGGGCAGTGAAGAGAGTACGCTGCAAATGAACACAGCGATTATGGAAATGTTCATTGCCCCCTTTTTTTTGTGATTGATTACTTAGGTACCTACACATGTTAAAACCATTAAAGTTGTACTATTCAAATATATGCTATTTATTCCAGTAGTATATCAATAATATCATCATTTTATAAAAGTTTGAGTGTAATAATTGTTTAGGAAAATAGGACTGTTATCCTCAATTGTTAAGAATTTAAATAAACACATTTAGAAATTAACTTGTTATATTATAGTACAACTGGAAATAAGCATATGTGTACTCATTAATTTCAGCTCTGTGTATGGAAAAACTCCACCAGTAGAGAGTACATTAATGAAATACGATGTAGTCACATAGTGGAATGTTGTGTAACTTTCCTACTACAAGTAAACTAGACATCTAAATAGAAATGTAAATGGAATAAGAAACATGATACAAAATAGTATACATGAAATAATATAATTCATGGAAATTAAACATACACCAAAACTACTTCTCTGTATATTTATATGTATATAATCTAGACATTTATACGATTTATATTTAAAAGTTCATTAAACTCATTATAATTTTTCTTGAGAGTTCAGATAATATACAGAGACATGGAATTAAAGGAATATCAGTGCCTTAAAAAGTCTTCACCTACATTAAGCTTGAATAAATTCTAAAAAACATTAAGAGCTAGTAGTTCTGGATATTTCAAATATAAGCCTTTGTTATATTATTCTCTAGGTTTTCAGAAAATTCTTGAACACACATAGCACTCTGTGCACGCACATATTCATGTATGTATAAAAATGTATACACAGGTATGTGTGCATATATATGTATATGTATTGTGTGCGAGTGCCTAAAACACACATCTGAAAAGATTAAGAACTAGTCACTACTTCAGGAAAAGAGAATGGAATTTAGGTTTGGTAATTTAGAGTTGTAGGGCGGAGTCAGGCAGCTAGCAGGAAGTTTGCCTTTATTTGTGTTGTTAGAATTTTGATGAGAATATAATTATATCACATGTATTTAAAATAAATACGTCATCAAATTACATTAATGCAATAGCAATGCACTGGACCAGGTTCTTTGACAGAAGAAAGCATATGCTACCTTCAGAGTACTGTGTGGGAAGTTACCCTTTTACCCTGGGCTTCAGGGCACCTGAGAAACTTTTCTGTTATGGGAAGTTGGCTGTTGAACATAATCTAGAATTGAACCTGTGTCTCAATCAGGAGTTATTGGTTTGGATGAGGAAATATGCATCTTTAATTTCACTACCATCTAACTGAGACAGCATTTCCATCAACTATGAATGGAAGCAATTAACTTCATTAGCAAGGGGAGACTGAATGTCTTTTTGGCTAATAAACATCATTCATTTTCCTTTTGTAGTACAGTTCATGTTCATACTCTATGTGAAAATGTCATTTTGAACCATCACTGATTAAAATTTATTAGTAAATAAATATGCTGTAACATTTTGATACCTAATATGTTTTTTAAATGAGATGTATTTATTTTAAATGTTATCTTAAAGATGTTTAATAATTTGTTTCCTTTGTGATCCTACATATCAAGGTTTTAAAACCACCCTTCTGAGATGGGGTAAATAAGCTTCACTAGACTTCCAGAGAGTTCTAACACACACACACACACACACACACACACACACACACACATGAATGTCTGATTTTAAAGAAGTCAAGCAAGGAATGATAAAGGGACAGGTGGAATGGACAGGGTAGAGGAGCTGAACAAACAAAGGCAGCTGGGTGTGCAGGACAATAGTATTCAAGGGGTTGCCATGTGGATCAGCTCAGAATGATATTTTATGCTGCATACACTGCTTTTCCTCCATAGTTACCTGAGAAAAGATTTTTTTTCTACTCTTATCAGTCTAATCAGCAGGTGTTCTGCTTCACATGCATGAAATAGCTTTGGAGCAAGAAAGTACATGATAAAAAAGTGCTTCTCAGATTCTACCCTTTGTGCCCCTTTAGATGAAAAAGTTATGCTCATATTTTTAAATGGGAATTTGTAGTTTATAAATAATTACTCATAATATTCACAGTTGAAGAAAGGAGCTACTAAAGCATCTGTGGATCAAATTTAATTCAATTAGTAAATGTGAATGTTTCCATGACTACTGCCCTCCAAAGAAAGTGAAAAATGCTGAGAAACACTGTATTTTTTTCTAAAGCCATAACCTTATTGTCTTCAAGTGAAGTTTTACTTAGAACTATAATGTATAAAACTAAATCTAAAACTGCTCTGCCTACTGAAATAGTGGGAAGGCAGGGACTCTGCCTGGCTACTTCCTGTCTAGGTCAGTCATTACGGTGGCCCAGGTGTGCCTTAATCTCAATCAAAGGCTCCACATCCCTCAAAATTTAGATAGTTGAAAGCATTCATCCTTTTCCAAGGGACTTTTTACTTTAATCTGTATCTTAGATAAGTAGACTCAACTATGTGTTTTAAAAATATTACTGCATTTTGTATTACATAAATATTCATCTACTTAGAGTATGTTAGTTATTCAATATCATTGTGATTTCTATTTATATTTTGACAATAGTGAGACATTATTCAGAAGAGTAAGGAAGTAAAAATCTTTATTCTGTCTTCTTTATTTTACATGAAGCTTACTAGTTTATTGGTTCTGATAATGATCTTTGAAGGTCCTTGGTAAGCATTTATTTAATTTCATGGATAAAATTTTCCTGTCTATTAACATACTCTTTAGCTTAGCAAAGGTCTTTTCCAATTTTCTTGCTTTTGATTTTTAACATCATATTTTTTATATATTGGAAATTGATACCTGCATATTCACCTTTAGAGTCTGAATTTCTACTTTGCTGATTAGTAGTATAACTAATTTCAAAACATTCCATGGTGATATTAGTTTTGGTCAATAGTTCTACCTTGCAACTGTTACAAGAACATATTTGATTATGCAATTTTAATGCTGCTCTTATTGTATTTTCATTACTTTATAAACGTGATTGAGGAGAGGAAGCATTCTTATTGTGTTAAAATTAAACTCAGAAACTGTAGAGCTATGTCAGAGTTGCAGCTGTTATTATTCTGAATGGGCTGGATGCTAACTGAACATCATCTTTGGCACTCTAGGATCGGCTCTCAGAGGAAAAGCACAAGTAAGTTGTATGAAATGGCAGAACTAAATTATAAAACATATTTAATGAGGAATACATTCTTCCTTATTCCCTCCTCACAACTAATAATTTACTACTCAACTTTGACAAGTTTTTCTTTTTGGCTACTGTGCAGTTTCTTGGTTCCAGCAGCCTGCATACATGGGTCGTGTTTACTGAGAGTGCTTTAACTCAGAGCAAATGTAACTCAGAGCAAATCACTTAAAATTTCTGCATCCTTGTCCTCATTCAAATAGCAAAGGTCTCTCGATGAGTTGATCTCTAAACTCCCTTCTGGAGTTACCGTTGGAAGATGTAACATTTACTCATTTGAGAGAACATACAGTCTGGGCCATCTTTCAGCCATCATCTAAACTTGGAAATTAACTCACACCTCCTAGCAGCTCTCTGTGACATCCCGTACACCATATTTTAGCGTTTTGATCAGATGATAACCTTTTCAAAACAAGACATCGACCGGGATGCTCTTTCATATCAAAAGTTGCCTTTACTCTGATGCTTTCAAAGCCACGTATTCTCTTTAGATAAAGTATAAACTGATTTTATTTTTTCTGAGAAATTCTGACATAAAAGTAAAAGGATTCCAGAATAAAATCAATAGGCATCAACTTTCCTTCAATGCAGTGCCTTAAAATTAAATGTCAGCGGGTAATTTAGTCCCAGATCTGTTCATGACTTTACTGTAATGGAAAGTAGGTTCAGATAATCTTTTCCAACTAGTAAATTGATCTCATATATTACATCTAAATAGTTCAAATCCATGCACTATTAGTAAACTGGCCAAGGAAGTCCCAAGGCTGTGTAGTATTAATTAAAATAAGCTTGAGATTTGTTAGCATAATAATGAGGTAATAGTTTGTCTAATTTAATCTTGACACAGTGATATGTGACACTTCAATAATAGCTGATCTGACCTTAAAGGTTAATGATGGCATTGCTCATCTGAAGTGACAGACTACTTCACATTCTCCTGCAGTCGATCTTAATTCTTTCTTTCCTTTTCATTATTTTATTAGGCTGCTGTTGCAGTAATGAAGCTCCAGTGAACTGTTTTCTGAAATTGTAAACTCAAGCAAATTAGTTCCAGAGTTCCTCGGAGCAGACATTCTATTGTAACAGTAAAGATCAGCACTGTTATGATAGGAGCATGAGGTACAAATGTTTCCATATAGATTTTAAAAATACAGAAATTCTTCAGCGGTGTTTTGGTGGATGGGACTTTTTTAACTACAAAAAATGCAGCTTTCTCAGGATATTATATTACCCGCTACACCTCACTTTGTGCCACTACCATTTATGTGGCTGTTGCTTTGTAGGAAGCACAAAGCTTGGCTATATGAAGAAAATAGAGATAAACTAATGTCTACTGTATTACCCAAGCTGCAAACTTTACAATCTACTAAGGGAAAGACAACGAATAGACCAATCACTGTAATAGAATACAATAAGCATGATAGCCTTAGAGAAAAAAATTACAGGGTTTTTGATTCACAGAAGAATGGAAGACAGTTCTCTTCATTAGAGGCCTAAGGAAGGCCATTTCCTGACTCACACTCACAAGCAGAAGAATTAAGAAATGTTCAGATTAACATATTAGATATGATCAAAACATACAGTGAATGTTTAGATAAAAAATTATTACAATAGAAGACACTGTCCTTAATCCCGCTCATAAAACACTTATCCCTTCATTCTTGACACATTCTGGAGCAGTTCTGGAAGACCTTTTCTGCGAGTTTCTACATGAGGTAGGAATGAAAGCACACTGCGTGCTCCTGCTGCATGCCATCCAAAGGAAAAACATTGTGATGTGTCCTCACTCACCACGGTCTGTTGAGCTAGCATTTTGCAACTTCTGGTTCTTCCCTAGTCCAAATAATCATGAAAGGTAAGGGTTTTGAATTGATTCAGGACATTGAGGCAGCCAGAACAGCATGACTAGAGACACTCACAGAAGACTTCCAGAATTGCTTAAGATAGTGACAATGAAGACCGGATAAGTATGTGACAGGCAAGGGAGAGTATTTTGCAGAGGGTCAATGGCAATGTGTCTTTTACTGTAAAAAATTGTTAAATGTAAGCTATCGTCCTTATTTTTCTTCACACTTTTAACACTTCACTCCCTCTGTATTGCACCCAACCATTTGCATCTTGTATTACTCTACTGTATATAAAGAGAGAGACATTGATGTTTATAAATATATAGATCAGTGGTAGAGGGTCCATAAAGATGGGTTTTGATCATCAAGATACAGGAAGTGTAGCTTCAAAAATATGGTCAACAAGAAGATACTATCCACGGTAACCTGAAGAAGGAACCCTTGGCAAGTGACGAGGGAGGCATAGGATATGCATACTCTTCCCTAGTCTGTGTGTGTGGGGCGGGGTGTGAGGATAAGAAAGAACATCTAGATTCTCTTTAGCTTGGAGGTTTAGAAATCTTTGGAAAGTCAGATTAATTTTATGCTTTATAACTTCTTTGATTTCGTTGTTAGATTTTTTTTAACTCCCTTTGCTTTTGAGAATGTAATTCAATCTCGTCAATGTTAAAAAAAATTACGGAGGGATTTATTTGGGGCTCAGAAACCATATGTTGTTGGTTTCCCACTCTCTCAGGTTTGGAGTCCCTGCTTTGGAAGACAGAGCCCAGGGCTTGCTCATCTTTGGATTCGCCGTGCACACACACCCCTCCCTCCTGCACAGGCCCTGAATAATTGAAAGTGCTCAATAAAGTGTTAAAGAGAAATGATTGCTTGGACTGAACTATTCTAAGTGGTTGCAATGTGGCCTTCCAGCCACTGTTAAATGCATTTTTGCTGAAAGCATAACTCATTTATATAATGTATCAGCTCCCCCTTGTGACTATCCAGAAGGCAATTTGACAGGAAATAAAAACACCTTTTTTAAAAAACTGATTCCATTCCTTTCATAGCATCTTTAGAAGAAAATTATTTCCCAAGGAGAATCAGTCTCAGGCAAAGAAAACTCAATCCACTGAAATTAGTGAAACTGGGACCCCTGGTGCTCTGATTCTAATGACACATTGTTATCACTTGATTCATTCTATAAAGGCTCCATGCACCTCCCAGTAGAGTGAATGCCCCTCCAAACTGCAGAAACCAGTGTAAGTGCAGGTCAGTTTAGGGCACGTGAGCTCAAATAAATATTAACTCAAGAATGCTAAGACTTGCCATTTGTTTTCCAATGCCTTATCTTCCATGGATCCTTAAAACCAGCCATTCAGTATCACTGCTAAATAGTGAAAATAAAACTACAGTAATAGCGATCCAGTTCCAATTGTCAGAACTTATACTGTTTGTTCATCCTCTGTGTCTTTTAATTCACCCATCTTATCCTCATGCGTTAATATGCTGTACTTTGTGAAGCCAAACCTGGCCGATTTTTCAGTTGTGAATTGTTTTCTGATGCCGATCTCACCTGCCTCACTGTATTTCACCTGAGGTAGGAGCTGTTATCATTCTCCTTCGGTGCAGGCAGAGGTCATGGGGTGCTGGGAACCTCAGAGAAGTTTATTCTCAACATTGAAACACTAAAAATGAACTTGAGTCCAAGCATTACGCCCATGTTTTCTGACACTAGAACTAGCTTTTCTTGTTTACACAAGTGTTTCTTGAAGGATTTGAAGAATCACTCATTCACTATTTGCATCAAGATTTAGAGAATCAGAACTTGTAGCCGCTGATGTCTCAAGTCATCCACTTTCTGTGTATCTTTCTTTCAGATTTACTTCTTTATCTGTCATGTCCTTTTTTGACAGAATCCTTAAATTTAGTGGTATCATTAAATATTCATCCACAGAGCTACATCACAAATATTTACCAAAGTCCTACTATGTGCCACACACTGAGCCCATGAGGTACAGAGCAATGAATAAGACATAGGAGTTGACATCCTAGCTTGCCTTGTCCCTGGAAAGTCAGCTGTCAGACTAAGTAGTCCTACTGCAGGACTTGGACAAGCAGAAGGCATTCAAATTGAGATTAATGATTCAATTCTCTTCAGAACAGATACGCTCTTAAAAGAGAATACAAGGAACAAAAAAAAAAACAACTTGTGTTCATAAACTAGTCACAAGCTCAAGGTAGAGGACCTCAGGTAGTGTGGAATGGCAGTGAGGGAAGCTCCCGCTGGAAGGTGACAAGTCACAGATTTCACTCAAGCCATCTGTATCCAGCTACCATCACTCAGTATCCAACTACCCAGTCCCCCGGTTCAGCCCCCACTGATTCTCTTTAAAAGAACTCACCCTGTGAGCAGGTGAGGGAATTTGTAACAGAGAATGATCAAAAGCAAAATGGGTTATCAACGGAAGGCAATTACACAGGGCGATCATTAATTGGAGGGCTTATCTCTTCAGTGCACTCGGAATGTGTAAACTGCAGTCTTGTGAATTGAATTTCACGCACTCCTATTGTTTGAGGAGAGCCGGCTGTGTGTGGGAGGTGCTGAGTGATTTGCCAAAGTGTTGTAAGAACACCAGTAATCAAAAAGGCACTGGGCTCTGAAAAGCCGGGAATTGAGTGAAGGTGTAAAAACCTGAAGGCTAAAGGGAATTGGGACTTTTCACTGAAATAGAGCTTGAAGGGGAGGAAGCACAATCAGTAATAGAGAGGTGGGAAGCAAACGGCAGGGCAGAGGGGATTGGAAAAGGACTTGCTAAGATCCCATTTCATCAATCAAATTTAGAAGCCCGCTGGGACAGAGTCTACCTGGGCCTTGGGTAAAAGGCTCCTTGATGTTCGTACAAGAGTTTGTTCAGAACGGAGCACATATGCTGAGAGGAAATAGAAAGTCATTTTAAACCATTCATAGATTTAGACAGGACACGCGAAACATGAGGAAGCGGAAAACCGGGTTCCTTCATATCCTCTTGCCCCTCCTCTGGTCTTGCAACTACTCATGCGTGGGAGGAACTTGCTGTTCTGCCGACAAGCTATATGCTGCCTCTAACCCCATTGCCTTGGCCTGGAATGCTTGCTGTGCATTTTTTTCCAGCCTTGTCCTGGTGCCCCAACTTTCAGTCCTACCTTTGATATTAATTCCTCTAAAATGAGTCTGGGTTGAGAACACTTGCTGGCTGTGATGGCAGGGTGGCTTCTGCCCTACATTCTGCAGCAGCAGTTTAATCTCATGATTTTCTGCCCTTCCAGCAATTTCCTCATTCCCTGGGCTGTAAAGTCTGGGAGTTCTGCCTCACCTTTGAAAACTTCATGCAAGTCAATTCTTCAGGGCAAATTTTCTGATCCTTAAGTTAAACAGTATTACTGGAATCCATACCTTGGCACTGTGAGACAGTTTTTTGAGACCTATCTTTCTACTAAACTGTAATCTCAGTGAGGTCAGCGTTGTATCTCTTTGGTTTTCATGATATTGCTATTTTCTATTACTGTACCTGGACTTCCTGATGTTCTAATAATTATACATTTTCTTTATTTTTTCTTCTGAGTTGATTGTAAAACCTTTGAGTTCAAGACTTTGTCTTAGATTTGTTTCATTTCCTTAGATCATAGCAAAATGGATGGTGCATGATAGCTCTTAAGTGTGTAGTAGATGAATAAATGCTAGAAGAAAATATCTAGAGCAGGTTTCTTGGCCCAGACACCACTGACACTTGGAACCAGATGGGTCTATCATTGGTGTTGTCCACTGCACTGCTAGATGTTGACCAACAGGCTGGGCTTCCCAGAGGATGCTGGTGCATTCCCACAGTTGTGAGACTGGAAATGTGTCCAGATACCACCAAACCTTTCCATTGGGGATGCGGGGGTGGGGGAGCGTCTGTGTGCAAAGTCTCACCAGCCAAAGACTCACTGCACTACGGTAAATACTTTCAAGTCATCCAAGCTGGTAAATCTTTAGTGTCTGCAGAAAAGTGGTGCATGAATGATAGATATCAATTACAATAATGTATTTACTTATGATTCCTTAAAGATAAATTACCTTGATGCAAGTTAGAACTCAAAATCCTTAGAAAATGATCTTTATGTAGGCAGGGAAACCCCCTCATACATTTTCAGAGAATAGTCTCATGTCGGTTTTATTTTGTGCAGAAGCATCTGAGCTTATTGCCTAGCTCACATGAACATTTTAGTTTATGTTCTTTCTCTTTCTCTGATTTAATAAAAGCATTGGATGTCAAATTATCAAACTAACAATGAAAAATTAGGAAAAAATTGGTCAAATGAAATCTGAGGAACCCACACCCACCCACACACACGCACACACACATACACACAAGTATATTTAATTTTTTTCTCTTGAAGGCAAAACTTTTTGACCAGTTGATTGACTGAGTTCTTTGTTAGGGGGCCGCCGTGTTGACATAGAGAGTTGGTTAGGTTTCTTTCCTGCTGGGGAACACTAAATTACATCCCCCAACCTAAGCTCCCCTGTAGTGAATCACACTGTGTTTGAGTTTAGAGTTCAGAGAAGGTGAAGGCTTGGGCTCTGTGAGGTCAGATTTTCTCCATGAAGCAGGACAAACAAAAATTTATAATACTGAAGTCTTGGTATAATTTTTAAAAGCAGAAAGGCATTGGCTTCCTTCCTTCTTCCTCCCCCATTCTCTCTTTGAAGAAAAAGTATAGGAATTATCCCTAGAGGCTGCTGGCAGACAGACAGTTTCTGGGTAAGCAGATTTTTTTCTGCCTTACCCAGGGGGATTCATGGCTGGCTGAGCAGTAAATTCACTCTCAGGGTTTCAGTTCGCAAATAAAGAGGTAATAAGAGAGGAGCTGCTTTTGCATTGGCCAAAATAGAAAATGGACAATAAGCAAGAGGAGTTTATAAGTAAACACATCCTGCCAGAAGAATGTGATTGCTATTTGGGAAAGAATTGGAATGTACAGGGAAGTGTCGAGGCCTCACACTTTAAATGGAGGCAAACCTTATACACAAATATGTATGAAATGAGATTTGCAAGAGCAGTCAATTTAGATAGCGGTGTAGCAAAAGCCTGGGAGAGAGTATGAGGACACTGAAGGGAGGGAAGGAAAGCCTGTGGACATAGCTGCAGAATACCTAGGGTGATTACTCCTGTAATTCAGTCAGGTTTATATTTGGGATTGGACTAAGTTACTTTTTTAGTCATAGCTCCCCTCACATTAAACACTCTGTGGGTTACATAGATAGCTCTGAGTAGATTTTTCTTTGTTGGGATTTATTCATGGGACATTTTTGACGATTCTAATTCACAACCTTTTGTCTTTTTCCACATTGAAATTCTTCTCCTATCAGACATATGTAAGTAAGGGTAATGTCATTATGTAGCTATCTGATCCTAGAAGAGACATATGAAATTTCTGGCCTTAGTTTCCACATTTGGAAAATGAAGATGCAGTAGGCTGCACAAAGAATGAATTATTTTACCTGCCTCCTTTCCACTTAGATACAAATCTACTTTCTCTGATTATCTTAAGATAAATTTGGACGAGAAATGTGTGTTTGGTTTTCTCTGAGATAACTCTGATCTGGTTTTTATTTGGAATCTAAGGAAAACGTGTATATTTTTCCATTATGAATGAAAAACACTACAAAACAATTTCAACTCATAACCAGAAGGCTGACCTAACACCAGGGATCTCAAACAGTATCAAACGGACGGGGAAGTGAAAGGAAGCGAGCGCAAAGCCATTTACTTCTTATTGGCCCCATGTCCTTCGACAGTTTGCTCCTCCTCGTCAGCTCCTTTGTCACTAAAATGGAGTTGCCAAATCTTTCCATTAAACTTTTCTGGAAATACTCGAGAGCCTGAGTTAGAGAAGAGAAGTGATGTTCCTATTGGCTCAGAATAGGACCCAGAAGAGGAGACGGTGAGAAGATACGCAACAGAACCACACTCACTTTTTTATCTTGCAATTTCTTGCAAGGTTACTCCACAGTTTGGTCCACTGTCCAGGATGTTAATGTGTGGAAGGATTAACAAAGTCATGGTGGACTGAACCACTCCCTTTGTGGCTTGATTTTCAAATCATGTATAAACTAAACACCAGCAACCCCACTGACAGACTCTCCTTGGGCTGCCATAACAAAATTGCACAGACTGGGGGCATAAAAACAGAAATTTATTTCCTCACATTTATGGAGGATAGGGTGCTGGTGGTTAGTCCTTGGTAAGCCTCTCTGGGCTACCTTCTCACATAACCTTTCCTCTATAAGTGATTTTTAAATTTTTTTTTGTTTTTTTTGGGTTTTTTTTGGTTTTTCTCCAGTACCAGGAATCGAACTCCCGACCTTGCGCTTGCCAGGCAGGCGCTTTGCCGCTGAGCTAAATCCCCAGCCCCTTTCCTCTATAAGTGATACAGAGACTGAGATCTCTGTTTAGTCATTTTCTCATGGAAAGAACAGTGCCATAAGATGAGGTCACCACCCTATACCCTAACTTAACCACAGTCACCTCTATAATCGACTCTACCCCCAAATGAAGTCACATGAGGGGATAAAATCCAGCATAGGATTAGTTTGGGGGGCATAATTTAACCCAAAACGTTTGCTTTCTCTAGACTTTATGAACGAACTGCTTGAGGAAAGGCAGCATAGCAAAACTTTCATAATAAGTTCTGTTTAGGTCCTAGAACTGTTTGGATCTATGATTGGGAAATATCCTTTGCTGATTCCTGCTTAGTATTCCATCTATCCAGAGTGATACATTAGAAATCTTGAGCAACTATGTGGAAGTAGCATTGGATTTTGTGTTATATATTTTAATTTTGTTACTTGTTCAATCTATGGCCTTTGAACAGCCACTTTCGACCTATTAATACCTCCATTTTCCCATCTGTTATTAGGCATATGACAGTATTATTCCTTCTAAATATAACAAACTGCTAAATTAACTACTTATTATCTTAATATATATCCTCCATCTTTTTCTTTCTCTTTATTTTTCCTAGCATTCCTTCACCTATGTCAAAATCAACTCTTATTCTACCTCTGGCATGAAGGCATTCATGACACCTTAAAATATTTCCTCCTATTAGTATGCAAATTAAATTTTTATAAAACACCCAAAGTTGTTGATTTGTTTTAAGTTTCTTCCTGGACACCCTCACAATATTTTGAGAACAGATGCTTTGTAATTTTAAGTTTTATTCCTTTTATTTTCTTCAGCACACTTCTCTACATTGTGCAAATGTAATCACTGTTTCTGAGGCTGACTCTCAGTCTTTTAAACTATAAATGCTGATCATCTCCAGGACAACTTTATGGATACCTTTGGATAACTTTTATATCTATCACCTTGCTGTAAACACTAACACACTCTTCTCTAAGTGTCTGTTCAGTTTTTCTTGTCCTCACTATATTCTGAGGCCAAGGAGAGTATGGACTCTACAGTACTTCCCTATGTCCCTAGCACGTTTATGTTGCCTGCTAGGGTAAGTTTCTAAAATGATGAACAAATGAAGTGTGTAATCGAAAACCAGGTATTTGATTCAACTTTTATATCTTACCCAATTGTTAACAATTTATCCTTCCAGATTCGTATACCTGGGGCTAGTATTCCTTCTTTTTTTAACTGGCATTTATGGAATGTGTACAGTACTCCATGTGTTAGGATCTGCTATTGGTAAGATGAATTTGTTGAGATGGAAGACTCAAACCCCACCTCAGTCTTTTCAAAAGATCTACCCATATTCAGTGTGAAATACAATGAGGTGGCAAAGAGTTCAGGGGATTCAGGACACAGAACAAACCTGACAACCCCAGCTCTCTCTGTTCCTGCATTTTCTCCTCTCCTGCCTCATCTACTGCAGGCTTCTCCCCTCAGGCCTGCACACACATCCTCTGCTTCACCATATGATTGACTGCTTTAGTTATTCTTGTTTCCCCTTCAATGTCACTGCAGAAAAGAGGATTTTTTTTTTGCATTCTAACATTCAGGTCAGCCTCTATTTTATTCTATTTTTTTTGCATTAGCTTTTGTTTCCTATTAATAATAATGAAATTCCACATTGGAGTTGTGATTTGTTTCTTTACATCTTTAGTGTCTTCTTGTTCATGAGACTATGAAAGAACTGCATCTCTTTTGTTCAGTACTATTTGAAGTGCAGATATAGTCCCCAGAATAATGTAAGAGCTCAATAAACATCTGTTGGTTGAATAAGTACAAAAATGAAGTGAGCAGAGAATATCTATCCCTAAAGGAATGAAAAGAGGAGGACATAAGAACATCTAACAAGTAATATTTGTTCATGATTATTCCGTACTACAAAGTGCTTTTTCTTTTCTGCCCATTTTTTATAAGCAACATTGTGCAAAAAGTATAAAACATGAGTTTAAGTCCTTTTTCTGGAAATAAACAAGTAATACACTGTGGAATTAGAACTCATAGGTTCATTTTTGAGTCCAAATCTACTTTTCCATGAATTATGACTGTACCTCCATCTATTTTAAGAATTGTTGCTCCTATCATACATTTTCATCTGAGAAAGCAAATATTTATTACTTCAAAGAATCTTACACCATTCAATATTTAAAGAGATGGATAAAGACATTTCTGTTATGTCCTTACAAATCCTACTAACTCCTTTATTTCTGCCTCTGAAATATTTCCTCTTATTTTGATGTTCATGGTGTTTTGTTTTAACTTGTTTTGACCTGTTGTTACTCACATAAGGAATGTTAGATTTAAGACAGTATCTCACATCTCCATGCGCTTTGTATATTCTGCAGCAATTGTTTTGATCACTATGAATTTTTTGCTGTGCCAGAGTTAATTCTTTTATTAACAACCCCGGGTTTTTAATGCTCTGTCTAGCCAATATCTCCTAATTTCTTCTTTCCATTCCCTTTATGTATTATTGAATTCTCTAAGTGAATTATTTAACTCTGCACAGCTTTTTGAAATGTGATTTGCATGAAACACATTGTACAAACTAAAAGCACATCATATTAAAATGTCTATAATTGCTTGAAGGAAATGCCCCCAGGGAATGTGCTGCACTATATATAATAGCTGTGGGGAAGTTTTGAGTTCTAATGTGACAGTAACTTGAAACAAACAAACAAAAATTACAGGGAGAGATTTGACTTGGATTTAAGCAGATAAAATGCCTTTATGCGCCAACTGAGCTTTTATATTTTAAACTTTCTGGTTTTTTTTGTTGTTGTTGTTGCTGTTTACTGTAAGAATAATTGGAAAAGAAGAAAGAGAAATTTCTCTTTAGTTCACCATTATAACAGTTTTGTAGAGTGGGTATTTTTGTCCTCTTTTATAATGAAGTCAAAGACTTTTCTGTGACAGTAAGCCAGAGGTTAGTTAATTTACAAGCCATTTCTAATACCGATTTCGGCATTTTTCTAGAAGCCTGTTTGCTACAGAGCAGGTATATGACATACGATAGAGCATGACTGATTGGATAGAACCCTCCCTTTCATGACTTCTGTCACCGAGCTGAGCCAAGAGTGTGTTTTAAGGGAGCAGATCTTTTGACAAGTCAGAGAGTGCATTCTTCTACAATATTTTTCTAGAATTTGAACCTGAAAATCTGAGCTTCCTGGTTAGGACATCTTTCTTGAAATGGTGCTAGCCTTAGCTGTTGCCCAAGTGCCAATATTCAAATTCCTTTGCTTGACACCAAGACCTTTGGTTATGTAACCTTACTTATGGGTCCAACCTAAGTCCCACTTTGTTCATTCTTTAGTAGTAACGAATCATGACATTTAAGCTCCTCTGTAATTCTGGATGGTTCAATACATTCAGTGCCAATGTGTTTTTGAATGGAAATGTATTGGAAGTGGAATGGATTGGAAATACTGCACATTTCATTTTCTTCATATCAGTCTTGGGATAATGATAAGGCCTCCTCCAACAAAAGTGTGGCTAGTCTTTCAGAACAGCAGAAAAACAGCATATATGACAAATGTTGATTATCTTTATTGCCTCTAGGTCACAGAATACACTTCAGCTAACAGAATAATTGTCCTTTCGTCAATGTGGGGTTGAGCTGTGACTGCTCAGGGGAAAATTCATGTTAATTTTAACAGTTTGCTTGGCCCTTGAAAAACATGGGCAGTAGGTTTGGGAGGGCCACATGGAAACCTACTGAGGTTATTAGAAGAGGTTCCTTCTCCAGGAATTGGAACATAAAGTGCACAAGCCCTGCCATGGAGATAGTTGAATTTGCACACCAAGAGAAATCAGGAATTGAAAGTTCCCCCTAGAGAGAAGGAGAGTTGAAAGCGAGTGACAGAGAGGCTTCTGAGCAATTTGAACTGAACTTTGAAGAGATAGAACCCTGTGGAGGCGGCCCCAAGACAAGGCTGAGTACGAATCCACACAGGACAGAGCTTTGTTAAAGCTTATGTGGGGGAGACTTTAGCTCTAACACACATACATTGGTAGTGCTCTTCGGAAATTATTTCTCTGTCAATCTATACCAAAAAGACTTTGCATGTATGCTTCTTAAATGAGGACATTTAATCTGACAGAGGCAGAAGGCTCCGCATCACTCTTACAAGGCGAAATATAAACCTGATATAAGGCAATATAACTTCTAAATTCAATGACATGTAGAAAATGCCAAGTACTACAAGAGACAAAATTAACTTTTTAAACCATTCTACATGGTTTCACAATGTATATTAGAGACTAAATTGAATAGGGTTATACTACCTTTAAAAATCTGCCAGGTAAATTATGTTCGTTTTCAAGGCTATATCAAAGCTTCTTGATGCAGTTCTAATTCTAGCTGGGAATAATTTTATAAACTCTTACTAGGGTCTATGTATTTTTTTGACTTAGTCACTAATTCAACACAGTTTGATGAAGATGTACTGTGTGCCAGTAAAATCTTTTAAAATGCTGAAATGAAGAGGCTGACATGAGTGCAGACATTACGTTTGCACACAGTCTAAGCCTGAAAGTAAAAGTGCTCCCTTTGGCATAAGAGTCACTCAATTTCTATTTTAGCTTTTTGATGTCTGGTTCACAAGATGATTTGATTTTGCTAAATGCAATGAGAAATGTACTTTTCCAAAAATTACACTGTCCTCAATGAAGAATTTCCAAAATAAAGCTTACCCAATGCAGAGAGCAATAAAGAAAAAACAGGTATATCCTATTTCTCAGCTGTTGGCCATCAAATCTTTATTGTGGTAGTAATATATGTTGGCATTCAAATATGAATTTATAAATGACTCTGAAGTATCAATTTGTTCTGTTCTTAAGAAACTTTGCATTATAAAAATTGTGTCATAGAACTCATATGTTTTCAATGTGGCTGTATAATTTGAGGGGTTTAGATTCCTCATTAAAAGTTCAAATATTCTGCATAGATTTCAGTGATAACATTTAAAGCTAATAAAATGCAATGCTTAGTGGTACAATTTTGAGATGACTAAGAAGCTCCAGAATTTGGTTTCATTCTGCTTTTGACCAATATTAATGATCTCAACTTTGTTATCCTTAGTACCAGCACATGTATATTGTGTCTATACATTCAGACAATTTTATCACCTATATCTCTTTTTGTTACAATAACAAGGCCTAGAGTCACTGAATCAAAGCAGTTGTGACTGTGAGGAATAATGCGTTCTTTATTATGTTGCAGGTTTCTTATCACTATCAGAAAGATACAATATATTTTCTCAAAACAATGACAGCTCACATTTTTTAAATTCTTACTCTTTTCCAAGTACCTTACCAGCACTTTCATGGAAAATACTTAATTTATCATCACAACAGTCCTGCGAGATTGGAACTGATTTTAATCCCACATTAGGAAGACAAAGTGACTTCAAAACTAGTAAATAGCTACACTGGGATTTAATCCCAGGGATATTGTCTTCAGAGCTCACAGTCTTAACCAATCACCCAGACAGTGCTTCTCTTTAATCAAGTGGTATTATGAAAATTAGATCTGGGAAATGCTTTATCCAGATGATATAGCTTGTAAGGGAAAATGAGTACATTTTGGTGTATAATAAATTCGGACATTGTATATAAGAAAGAAATGCAGATGTCAATAGGTTCTGCTGTGAACTTCTAATTATTCCATACTGAAATATTCATGACCATTCTGATTTACTGTATCTAAGAAACACATCTTTTTTGTAGCTTAAATGACCTTTCTCCTCATTGATTTTGATGGTATTTGTAGTTTGTTTCATAATTGTGCTGTCTACTTCTTGTTTTGTTACTCTTTTACCAACAGCAGAAAAAATATATTTTATTTAATCACTATGCCAAATTGTAGGGTTTATATATCATTTATTAGTTGGGAGTTACTTTCTAAAAGTAATTTTTCTTCCTAGTAATGCTATGCAGTCTATTGTTTAATTCATTGTGCAATGGACCGACATAAGACCTCTGCAATTGCAGTTTGAACTCAGCTGTATTCCTATAAAGAAATTACATAGCATCTTTGAAATCAGTTTATTAGACTGTACAGCATGACTTGTACTTAGCTCAAAACAAAGAACCTAGAAAATGTATGAGTTTTTAAAACATTCCTTACCAAATTGGGACATTTCTTTGTTTTCTGGAGAGTTTTCATCAGGAATGAATGATGAACATTGTCAGATGTTTTTCTGAATCAGTTGACATAATCATTTGGTTTCTCATCTTTAGATTGATAATATGATGTACTGATAGTAGGATGTACTACCTGAACCCACTATTATCTGCTCCCCCACAATCTGCCTGATATTATCATTTACTGTTCTCTTTTTCCCTACTACAGGTACATAATTTCCTTTTTATATTCTTGGGCCATTTCACGCTACCTATAAAATTCTTTCAAGATTTCCATATGGCTAATGCTTTAATCACTTTCCAGCTGCTTGGACAAAATACTCACCACTCACAACATGAAGGTGGAGAGGTTTATTTTGGCTCATGGTGCAGTTCGTAGTTGGCTGGTTCCAAGAGAAAACAATATGGTAGAAGGCATGGTGGAGGACAGCTGCTCAGTCTGCGACAGCCAGGAAGCAGGGACAGAAAGGAGAGCCACGGTCAAAACACACCTTCAAGGTCCCAACCACAGCAAGCAGCCCCTTCTGACCACAGCCTGCCCCCTCACAGCACATTCAACTATGAACTCATCAGAGGATGAATGCAGCACCCTTATGATCTAATCATCTTATACAAATCCCATCTCTGAACTCCTGAACAATTTGTTATTTTCTGTTAGCCCCATTCCAGTCATTGCAGGGGAACTTCCCTCTGTGCCTGAGGGAGTAGAGGGGGATGGAGGAAGGAAATAGGGATATATTTACTCTGTGTGTGTGTGTGCACATGCACATGCTTGCACATGCAATTGCATGCATATATTGATACAGGAAAGAACTGTGATTGGCTAAGTTTGGCTTGTGTTTCTAAACTTGTCATCAGGGGTCGTATCCTGTAAGGAGTCTGTCTCCAGATTCAGAACCTTGTGGATCTTGGATTGAAATAGATGCAGCTTTTTTTTTTTTTTCCCAGAGGAGGTACTAAGCTTTACTGGAAGAAAGTGTTGAGGAAGATATTGAACAAGGAAACATTGGCAGGTGTTCACCGTTGTGTTTATTTCAGTGTGAAGTCTCTGGGACACACATTTGTTTGCTGAGGACCCAAGTGGCCAGATGTGTCAGCCCACTTTAAACCATCTTGAAGTAGGATTCACTTTAAAAAGCTGGCAGAAGCTCATTTTTGCACATTCCTTTAGTATCCACTGAAAACCCTGGAAATTTTGTTTACGTTATTTTTTGCTCCCAAATCTTTTCAAGTAACCACACTGTGAGCTCTTTCTGAATGTGTACAAAGAGAACTCTTGGTCTGCCACAGAGTTTATTTATTTTAAAGAAAATTGCTTTAATCAGCAAAAATAACTTCTCTACCCTGGCAAAGCTCTCTATAACTTATAGCAATTTTAGAAAAACATAGAGTTTAGAAAAGATACCACAAGTGAAAACAACTATCAGATTTTATAATGGATAAATATAGCAATTCCAAGAAAACATTTTTAAAAGAAAGTCATTCAAAATATTGTTTCTTGTTGCTTATGTCTGAAAGTGAAATTACATCAAGTGAAATAAAATATAATTATATATTATATTGTTATTATTTTTAGTAATTATTTAGTTACCTTAATATAGAAATAGTATGGATCTAATGTTATTTAGTATTTTATTTAATACTCAAAACTAAAAGATAGGCTTATTATCCCACTTTGTAGATTAAAAAAAAAAAAACATAAATTTTCAGTAGTTTTGGTAGTTTGTTCATTGTCATCCAGTTGGTACATAACAAGGTAGGAAATCAGACTAATCTAAGATCATCTGACTCTAAAATTCAGTTCTCTATATCTGACAACACTAGGGTTCTTGCAAGAAACTTGAGACTCTTTCTTACCAAGTCACATTATCATACTCTCTTAGTCACTTTTCTCCTTGCTGAGACTCAATACCTGACACCTGACACTTGAAGGAGGAGCGTTTTATTTTGGCTCTCTGTTACATACAATCCGTGGTTGGCCAGCTCCAGGGCAGGAAGGGCAGGGCAGAGGGGCATAAAGAGAAAAGCTGCTTACATCATGAGGACCAGGAAGCAGAAAGAGAGACAGGAGGAACTGGAGAGAGAAAATAAACCCTTCCGGGTCATGACCCCAATGACCCAACCCTTCTGACCAGATCCACCCTCCTAACAGCAATTCAGCTACATCACCCCATGATTCAGCTCCCTTCTAAAACCTTGCCTATGAGCTCAAGAGGCCTTTGAAGGACATTCTCAATTTAAAACAATTCACATACAAATTACTACATGTTCTAAGACAGGCTGATTGTTTCAAGATTGATTCTGGCTCATTAGAATCAGTAGATCTTTTGTATTATCTTTCCAAAAATTTAGGTTGTAAACCACTGAAACAGAAGAATGTTTATACACTAGTTTATTTTGCTTAAAATTAACACAGATCCAAAATTAAGAACATAAGTCAGCTAGTGAAATACAAAAAGGAATGCATTTTTAATATCAGAAGATTGATCTCTAGAGTAAGAATGATTCATTGCTACCCAAGAGAGGCAATTAATTACTTTAGGATTTAAAGCATGCTATTGACAATATCACAATGCATTACATGATGTAATGACACTAGGAAATTCTTGATTCTGTCATTTGTAACAAAGATTTCAAGTAATTAACAGCAGAATTCATTTTATTACTATAAAATTTCCTGAATAATGTTATTGTTTTCTATATGTCAAAATTGTACCAGAAGTTATGAAATATAATAAAATAAAAAGAAACAAAGAGCCTGTGATTTTTGAAGAATGGATAAATAATGTGGGAGAAATGTTCCTCATATTTGCCTGTATACAGACATCAACTGATACTCCCAGTTGTGGGAATAAAAAACATTGCAATTGCACATGCACTGTTATGACACATTCTGCTAATGGATATTTCTACTACTTTGCTGTGTGAAACTGGACAAATCATTTTACTTCTCTGATAGCTTTATATTCATTCTTAAAATGCAGGTGCTATTGTCATTTTCACAAATATTTTGTTAAGATAGAGTAAGACTATACATGCACCACTACAAAGTAAATTATGAAATTTATGCATTAAAGGTGTTGTTCTTAAATGTGTTATTCATCATTACAAATGACTTCCAGCAGTTTTGTTACTGCTGCCCCTGGATGAAATGTCATGTTACCAAAATAACTTTACTAAACAGAAAATCAAAGTACAGAGTGTGGAATTGGATCATTAGTTCAAAACTCCTTAGATGCTTTTTTTTTACTTACAAATCTAACTCCTTTTCTTTATAGATGTAGCAGCTAAAGAGAGATTCTATGTCTCTGTGTGCTCTCAGGAAGGGTTGGTAATGATAAGAAATGCAGGGCTGCAGCAATAGGAGTCTTACTATAAATTACTAACCACAAGATAAGCAATCACAACTTATTTTCTAAGTAAACTTTCAATAGCATATTCAATGTTTACTTAAGTAGTTACTATGGCATCTTGGCAAAAACATACACAGATACCCCGAAAACAAAGTCCAGCAATTTTACTATTGTTCTTTTGGCTGAAAAATGTACCTGTATAAAAAATAAAACATGTGCTTAATGTTATAAAAGCCTGGTCATACGTGACTTATAACATCTATTAGAACTGGGAATCTTTTTCTTTAAAATATGTACTTATATGGTTTTGTTTATATAGCTAAATAATTGTATTTGTGTAAATTAACATAGGACAAATTTTAAAAACAGAAAAGTTCATGTCTCTTAACGAACAGGCTGCATTTGTTTCTATTTTTATTGCTCCCATGTAAACACTGAGATTTTATCTGGCTTTGTTTCTTGTATTTCTAATAATGTGAATTCCCCACACAATCAAAGTTCATTCATGAGTTTTCATTTCATACAAGTCTCCAGTTGACTCAGACGCCCTTTTTCAATTTACAACATATCTTTGCAATGTATTCTTCTCTATCCTTTAAGATTTAGGGGAAGGGGCTGGGAATATAACAGTAGCACAAATGCCTGCCTGGCAAGTGCAAGGTCCCAAGTTGGATTCTCAGTACCAAAAAAAAGAAAAAAAAACAAAGAGAAGATTTGGGGAAAGTTTTTTTCACTTGGAACTTCTCTGTAACTCCTAATAATACAAGGAATTTCCTTGTGCCTTACCTCATCACTGTTTTGTTTCCTTTCATCTTAATTCAATGCAAATATATTTACAGTTTACAAGACAGACTCATCAACCTAACATGACTTTCTGAAAGAGAAAGACTCACAAGCAAAAGAATGAACAGATCCGGGTTTAATTATTCTTCATTCTTCATTTCAGTTAATTGTTGTGGAGCACTAACAACATGGTAAGCAAGAATCTATTAATAAAACTTAATATTATTTTCTCTGTCCATCTAAGAGAGACCTATCTGCCAATATGGGGAAAGATACTTAACAAATATCGCATATTCTTATAAGCACACTCAGTGTTATAAACATGATAAATTTTGTGAAGATGATGGACATAGTACAAAAGCACCTGTGATAGAGCAATTTAGTTTAATCCATCAGATCATGAAATGCAAGATGGAAATAAGGCTGATAGAGCTGCAACACAGAGCGAAAAGAAAATTTTTGGGAGTGGAACCCAGGGAGAGATTTAAGGATCAGACCTTTCTGGAATTATGCCTCTATTGTAGGAAAGAATGGAAAATATCCACAGGCTTTAAAGGAAAGCGAGAACATCAACAAAGAGCAAGATCATACAGTGTTCAGTATGTGTCAGTCAAATGTCAAACATTTATCACATGATGTCCAGGGTACAAGTGATGGTACTTTGGATTAGATGGGAGAGTATGTGCCATGTTTGAGGCATCTGTAGCAAGTGATGTTAAGGGGATTTTTGTGCAATTAGGATGGTAAAGGACTGCGGGATTATTACATGCCAAGGCTGCTGGCCAGGTTTCTGGCTTGAGAACAGCAAGCTCACAACCAGCTCAAGGCCTTGGATGGAAAAAAGTGGCTTTGATTCAGGCTGTGGCTTCTTCATAGTCTTTACTCTTGCTCAAAACAGAATAGTATCTTGTTTACTAAATAAATTTATCTATTTTTCATGTTGAAATCATTACTGTGTTCACAGCATTGTATCTGAGGGTGTTTTCCTTTTAAAGTTAAGAGCAAGGCAGAATTCCTTCTTTTTTATTATGCTTCTACTAGGAACACAAATATCCTCTCATATATCTATGGTCTGGTGTTCTAAGAATGATTTTAAAAATGCATTGGGATTACAAGGACAAAGAAACTTACTATAATGAAGAAGATGTGAAAATAAGAAATGTTCTTATGGTAATGCACACCTGTAATTTCAGAGTGAGTTTGGAGAATTGCAAGTTGAAGCCCAGTCTGGGCAACATAGTGAGATCCTGTTAAACATAATAAAGAGGGTTAGTGATGGAGCTCAGCATCTCCTGAGTTCAAGGCTCAGTAGTGAAATACATACATATAATAAAATGTAAGTATGACCTTAGTAGACGAGTGATTTTCATTTTTGAAAGGTGGCTATGGGTGCATATTCTGGAAAAGCAAACATCTTAGAATAGTACCGTGGAGATATGAATATGGAAGGGGTGGTGACTGGACTAGGTTTTGAGGACATAGTGCTTCAGGTGAAAAACCAAGAGTCCACTGAAATTTTTAACAGCATTGGAATTATTTGCTTAATTTAGGAAATGGAAAGTTTTTCAGTTAGATATAATAACCACAGAAAGCTTAAGTTTTTGAGTTATACATAAAGAATTAGAAAGAGAGAGAGGGTACTGGAAGATGATAAATGCATATAATATATATTATATATAATGTATAATGTATTTTTTATATATTATACATAATGGTATATATTTTATATATAAATAGTTATATATAATATATAACATATAAAAATATATACTATTCTGTATATTTATTGTATATATCATAGATAGTTATATAGAAAGAAATACTACTATGTGTAATATAAATAAATATATATATATTCCCATTTTATAACCTAGATATAATCTTTAGGTCATGCAAATGTTTAAAAGGACAATAAATATATAAGAAGTATTACATGATTAGCTCAACTTCATATTTATGCATGATACATGAAAATTTGTTATTATTTTAGACAGTTTTTGCCTAAACATACTTGCATGTTCCATTGCTTATATTAAAATTAAAAATATAGAAAGTGTAGAAATGTGTGATTTTTAACACATATATGAATAACATAGAGACTACATTTTGATTTAAGCTTAAATAAATATATTTTGTGTTGTTTGAAAAATTAGTAAATATTACTTTTTCATCTTGAAGATAAGTATTTTAGGTAAAAGTATTCAATCCAAATATTTTGAATTGTTACTTGGAACAATGACCTTGCTGTTGAATAAATGTCCACATGAAAGTTAGCAACTAATCTCTCCTTTCAAGGAGTCCAGTTAAGCATTAAGAACCTCTGATGATTTGATTTGGAGATTAATTCAAAAACAGTTTTCTGAGGGTCAGGAAATGCCTTTTGGGCCTCTGCCAGAGTTTTGTACATGTAAATAGTCAAAATGCTGTCTAGATTGACAAATTTCTCCTTCTAATTAAATTAACAACAGCAGGGACATTTTAATAAACTTGTACTATGCAAGATTTTCTTAAGAATTTATACGATTTCATTTACTTAATTTCATTTAACTTTTTTTTATTTTATCAAGACGAGATTAGCATTTCAGAACCTAATGTGAAAATAATCTGTCATCATTTAGTGATTTATTTAATGAAGTTGTATTCAGCAATATTACAGTTCTGTTTGATAAAGATGTGTATTCTAGGGCAGTGGTGGTGAACTAATGGCATGCAAGTTATTTATTTTTCTTTTCAGACAAAAGATGTTAATGTATGAGTTGTTTTTCTAAACTAAAACCTCAGAATTCAGGTTTATTTGCAGTGTTTGGACTCTGCAATAAATAAGTGGGTTTTGGGTTGCAGTGTAGGCACTCCTTTCCAAAAATTTCAGCATCAGTGTTCCAGGGGACTTAGGGGTGGAGTTTCTCCATGTTGAAGATACATTTAAATTATAAGTAGGCCTGTTCTTGCAAGGGGCTGAATGGTCATTCTAGCATCAGAAATTCCAAACTGTGTCACAGAGATGAGAAGTGGATATGGAACTGAAGGCAACCAAGTCTGTGACAAGTGGTGTGAAGAAGAAGGGATGAGAGATGTACGTTTTTGAGGAACAAGTTTAGAAACTCAAATTTCAGCTTGCTAAAGAAGAGAAGCCATGAGTGACAGCTCTGAATTCAGATTTCAGGTGAATCACTTTGGTTTCTGAACGAAGAATGAAATCTGGTGGAACAAGACGAGAAGATAGTGTCTGGGGGCTATTGGATCAGCTGACAGTTGGAATGAAGACCACAATTAAACTAGGAGTAGAGGAGATGCATGAAAGGATTACACACATATTTATGACATTCTTACTTGACAAATGATCTTCATGACTTACGTTTGACTGAATTTGAAATGAGGGGTCACAGAGGTAGGAACGTTGACCAGTTAGTAAAAATGATGCTGGAATCTAAACAAACAAATCCTGAATTTTAAGGATTTGCTGGAATAAAATGTTATGGCTCAATGGCTTTCCATAGAAGATGTCCCTGACATGTCTCTTTTCTCCAGTGTGGTAGTTTAGGGACTACAAATAATCTACTTTGTGGATCTGCTATGCCATAATACCTTGGAATCATTTTAATTCATCAGGCAGAAGGGGAAATAGAACCTGTAGGATTGGAGCTACTTCCTAAAAGCTCCAGACTGACAATTACATGTATAATATCAATTTATTGAAATAATAGATAAACAGATAACTCTATTGCATGAATAGCCATGTGGCCATATCTGCATATAAAGGAGACAAGAAAATGCCATTGAATCAAGTACTGAAGCAAACAAGAAAGCAACAGGTTCTGAGAAAAAAGTCACTTCAAGGATTCCAGCAAGAGACTGTGGGTACATGGGTATTGGTGTCACTCTCTAAGATGACCAATAAACAACAAGAAGGTAGTGTGTTCTGGTCATGTTTAGTGTGAAGCTTTGTAGAGTGCTCTATTGAGATTTCTTATAGAAATTCAATTTATAGGACTGATACTTGGAGAAAAGTTTTGGGTTGCTTAGTATATATGGAGGGGGTATTTGTAGGCAAAACTGCTATAGGACTTATTTAATTAACAAAAACACGTTGTTGCTAGAAATAAAATGATGGTTGGAACAGACCACTCTTTACTCTTTAGGGAATGAGAAGAGAATAGTTGATACAATGAGGGAATCAGGAAACTAGAAATGCTGCTGACCTGATAAGGCTCGATGATGATACCCAGATATTACTATCGAGTACTTGAAATGTGGTTGGTGTAGCTAAATAACCAAATTTTTAACTATTTTAGAAGTTTAGTTAATCTAAATTTCAGTCTAAATAAATTGGAACTCCTTATGACAAGAGGTAGATTTTAACTTACTTAAACAATAACATTGAATAGCAGTGGCAATAGATAGCTCCGGGACACCCACCAGAGAACAAGCACAATTCAAAACACTTAGGGTGCTTCATAACAGCTCTGTGAAGTTAGTACTGTCACTATAATTGTCATTTCTCTGATAAGGAAACTAAGGCACAGAGCTGTTTGATACGTTTCTTACCCTTATGAAACATATAGTGTAATGCAGGAGATAGGTAAACAGGTAACTCTATTGCATTTGTGCTAAGAGCTATGAGAGAAGCCATTAAGTATGTGTTATGAACCAGGAAGGAAGAATAGAAATTCACCTAATGAAGAAAACGGAGAGGTTTAGATGGAAAAATAGAGTGTGCTAGGCACAAGCTAGAGAAGAGTAGTCAAGCTGCCTGCCTAATGACTCTCTCATAAATCCTAGTATTTTCCATTCCTTTTTTTCTCTTCTATCCTAGAATTATACAATGTTCAAGTTACTCTTTTTTCTACTTGGCAAATACCCAGTTGTCTTTAGGCCTTAACCCTAATTGGGATAAAAGCATGTGGAGCTACCAACAATAAAGAAATAACGAAATATCAAAATGGACAGGACTTTCTCTTCCCCGACCCCTGGACTTCAGTAGGTCTGATCTTCATCTGCTTAAAGCCAAGAAGCAGCTGGCATGGCCTAGCTACCCTTTTCCCAGAACAGGTCACCTTGGCTACAACAGAGCTCATCCTATTCCATGCATCATTAAGGCTGGATAATAATTAGCTAAATCACTCCTTCTTTAAGCCTAATGAGCTGTGAGGTGACAGGTTTGTAGTCCAGTCTAGAAGACATAAAAAGTAGATAAATGTTTTGCCCAGAAATTCTTCCTATAGAAGCCATCCAGCGAATCAAGTATGGTTTTCCCTTGCTGGCTTACAGGAATACAACCACGAGGCAACCCGAATTATTTAGGAACTATTTTAACCTTTGAGATGACAGTAGAGGATTTTTCTTAATGTGTAAACTACAACCTTTGTGCAAAAGATTGTATTTATGACAACCCTGAAGCTTGGAGGTTCTGCTTATTGGAGTAATAATAAATATGACACTACTTTCACTTTCAACTACTTTATTATTTATGCTTTGCTAATGTTTGATATAGATCTTTCTTCTATATCAACTTTTACAATATGCTTCAGAAACATTAGGTTTGCATCTCGTGCTTGCAAATGAAACGAAGACACTTCATTTTAAGACAGCTGTTATGTTTATCACTCCATGTGGTTGCAAGTATTTAAACCTGTGTGGCAACAGTTTGGTATTATTTAAAGAATGGTATAGTTCCATTTACTGATAGCACACTTTGTGCCATTTTAACGTTGTTGAGGAGGCTCAGTCATGAAAGCAAAAGGTCAGTGACTTCACATGTCACTGTTCTGGGTGGTGGCTCAGATAACCAGAACTGAATTTTCTCTTCAGTCACACTAGAATCCAGTTTGCTTCTAGTTTCTGTCTCCACCATCTTTCAGGGTAAAAGAGGACAGAAAATTTGGAGTAGGTACACAAGCTCTCTTAAGAATTCTAACCCAAAGCTTTCCCACATCACCATTTCTCATGTTCCATAAGAGAGAGAGCTAAGTCACATGACCTAGATGCAGAGGATGCTGGGAAATATAGCTGTGCATCCGGCCATAACTCCTATTTTGAAGGGAGGAGAAAGTTGATTTGGATAAGCAGGAAAGAGATTCTGTCCTGTCATAGATATATAAAATAATATACAGATTCAATTTCTATACCACTTCTACTTATAAAAAATACTCCAATATTTTAGATATTGAGGTTTAGACACTTTTACTGTCTCCTGATTTCTTTTGTGTTTTTATTACTACACATATTCTTTGATTCTTCTCTTGAGATGTTTTGACTCTTTTTGAGTACCTCCCCCATGCTCCAAACTTTATACACAATGATAGATCTATCTTTAATGTCCACCCCAGCCTTCCTTTTCTTACTATTGCTACCGCTGCCTTTCATATCTCCAATATTTTTTAACTAAAGTTGGATACCATCCTCCAAGTGAGTATATTGCTTCCCATCTTTCTCTCTTCCAGTCCACCCTGTACACTGTTTTTAAGATCAAATTCAAACCTTCCACTTCTCTCACCCAAGAAACTCTTCAATCAAAATTTATGATGATTTCTTACTATATTTTTAAGTTTCTATTTGCACACTCTGGAAGGCAATATGTTTCTCACCATGGTAATGATCTGCTTTTCTTGTATGGCCTTATATGCTATAGAACACATCATGATTCAATTACTTAGTGCAGTCCAAGTTTACCACTTTTTTATTTCTATCCTACCCAATCAACATAAACTTAGTACTTAAAAGTGTACATATGCATTATTGGTCCAGAGGGAAAAACTTCAGTGAGTTGCATTAGATTAAAATCAAGGTGTCAGGACCATGGATACAGCCCAGTGGCACGGCACCTGCCTGGCAACACAAGGTCCTGAGTTTGATTCCAGGTACCAGAAAAAAATAGAGAAGTAAAAGTAAAAACAAAAGTAAAACCAGGTGTCAGCCACTCTGTCTTTCTGGAAGCTACTGGAGAACCTATGCATCCAAAGACTAGATATCCCTACCTTTCTAGCTTCTAGAGGCCACCAGTCTCTCTGAGGTCAGGGTTTTTTACTCTATATTTAAAAGTTAGCAGTTTATCAATCTGAACTCATCTCTTCTCTCACTGTCTCTTATGATTACATGGTCAATACCAGATCATTCAGGATAAGCCCCTGATTTTAAGGTCAGGTGATTAGAACTTTAATTCTCCTTTGTCCTTCATTCTGACACATTTATACATTGTAGGGATTAGTATTCGAAGAGCTTTGGGAGAAGATTATTCTGCCTTCTACACCATATTCTCCACTCTGTTAATTACTGCTGTGCTTTCCTCTCTCTCCCCTTAACCCACTCAGAATGTCTTCCTCAGTCACTTTACCCTTTGGATCTCTATGCACTTGCTATGTTCAGTGTCCACTTTGTAGCCATCTTCCTCTCTAGCGCCTACTCACCTGGAGAACATACACCCTTTCCTTGCATACTGTCATTTTTACAATACTATTCGATCTCTTTAATTTGTTAATTTTAAAAACTGATTTCATTTTGAGTTATTGCTATAGGAGAATGGCAGTCTTTCTGAAGTGAAGACATTATGATTTGTTTACATTCTACAGCCTTCCTAGAGTTTAAGATTTTTCTTACATGTAATAACCACACAGAGTTTCTGTTGCAGTGAATAGAATTTTTCATTTACCACCAGCAACTAAGAAGCTCAGAAACAAAGCAATCTTTTAGTACAGACAAGCAGCCTGACATTAATTCCCATGTGTTTTAGGAATACATCTTATGTGGCCTTTGTAAGTTATGCCTACTAAAATTTTCCTGTTGATGATTTTATTTCATATGGCTTCTCTCTTCTACAGACAATCAACATGAAAATATCATCTTGTTTGGGCTCCATGAACTATCTTTTCTATCAGGATATGTTTTCTGTACATATTAATGACATTCATTGGTACATATAAATCATAAATGTATCACATCTTGGTTATATTGATAATCCCTTCCCCTCCACTCTCTCCTCTCCCCTCTTTCCTAGAGACCATTTCCACCTTCATAAAGTCTCCCTCCTTGTTTCCTCTCTCTCTTTCCTTTGCTGTTTTGATTAATTATATTCTATGTTTTTCCTATAAGAGATACCCTATGATATTTGACATGTGTTTGATTTATTTTCCTTAGCATTATAATATCAAGATCCATCCATTTTTCTACAGATGACCTAACTTTTCCTTTTTATGGCTGAATAAGATACTCGTGATTATTCATCCCTATATACAATATATAAT
>NW_004955480.1:5435528-5445213 GCF_000276665.1 Chinchilla lanigera | reverse complement strand
TACACAGTATGCTTACACACACTGTTCACATTTTTGGCTTTATCCATAAAATGAATTCCCTGGAGAAACAGGATTGAATCATTGTCTGAAGTGTTTCACATATGAAAGTGCCTACCAGGAAGTTCTTTCTATGTGAGATCTTTAATAAATGACAAAGATGAATTTTAAACCCATTTCTTTCATCAGTACCTGAAGTATAGAATTTTTTTCCTATGAGGACCCTTTGGTTGGCCTTTTGAAATAGTAGTTTTCTGAGACTTTTACCCTGATCCAGATTTTCTCTTATACCTTGACCATATTTTGACAGAAGTGCTTACCTAGAACCCATTCTTATACACAGCTTGTACCCTTTATTTTAGGGATATCCTATACTTTACTATCTATATGTTTCAGATTTTGAGACTATACATTATTCATATTTTCCCTAAAATTTTAACAGACACTTTTCTTAAAGATTGGAGCATTGTAAATCTCATATAGACACCACTGAATCTCACTCAATTGTGTACTTCATTGACCCAGGCAATTCTTCATGTTTCCTAGGTGAAGTGCTTGTGGCATGTACAGTCTGATGTCAGTGGGGCAATGTAATTGCTATTCCAACCTGAGCATGCATTACATATCAGAATCACCCAGGAAACTTGTAAGCCAAATTATAAGATTCACTCTCAAATATTTCTGAGATGGGCTGAGAATTGCATTCCTATCAAAATTATCAGTGATCCTGGTGCTGCTGATTAAATCACACTTTGAGAAACACTGAGATAGGTACTACTCTACAGGAAGAGGCAATTTAAGTAGAATTTATTTATTTATTTACAATTAAATTATTCATTCATTTGACAAATATTTATTGTTGGTTGGGGTATAGCTCAGTCAAAAGCCCTTGACTAGCATGTGCAAAGACCTCAGGTCAATCTCTACCACTGTAAAAAGAAAAGTAAATCAAAGAAATTTTAAAAGTACCTATTTTGTGCCTACAGTATCAAATTCCTGATTTTATATATTTTTCTTTACTTTTTTTTCATACTGAATATTAAACTCAGGGTCTTTATCTTAGCTACATTCATATCCCTTTTTATTTAATGGAAGTAGATCAAATCTTAGGTAAATTAATATTTCAGATAATTTCTATAAGTATATTAATATATTGATATCCAATTTATGATATGATTTTTTCAAAATGTAACTAAATTCAGCATTATTATTAAGTGTCTACATTATGCAAGACTATGAAAATAAAAATAGCAAATTATTAGGAATGTTATTAGATATGTGGAAATACATCTCTACCTTTTTGTGTTTGTCCATGTTCACCACCTGGAATTGTATGTTTTGGCGTCAACTTTACTGTAACAAAATTGTATAATGAAAGTTGAGTGTTATTGTCATAGCTTGTGCTTGCCAATTCTATTTTGCTTTCCTTTCCAATTTAACTTTTGTTGTTGTGTTTGTGTTTGACTTCAGTTGAGAGAAAACACTATTCTATATAGAAATACAAAGTGTCTGAAAATGCAATTGTGTCAACTTGAGGAGTCTAGAGGTTTGGCTAGGTGACTCAGCAGTAAACCAGGGTGCTTAATTTGTATACATCCTGAGCCTGTGCAAGAGGAGGGCATGGAGATTATATGAGAGCTACACACCCCTTACATGGGGGTAGCCTGTTTACAGTGTGAGACAGAGAAAGAGGCTGCTTACTGCCATTCGCCTCTTTGCTCTTGTTGCTTTGCTATCTTCTGCCTCAGAGCCAACCAAGTATGGACTGAAACCGCCACAAACTGTGAGCTAAATAAACCTTTCCTTCCTTAATTTGGGGCATTGGATATTTTGTCTCAGCAATGAGAGAAAAATAACCAAGACACATGGTTTGTGCTTGTCAAGCTCTATTTTGCTGTCCTTTCCAGTTTAACTTTTGTTATTATTGCACTTGTGTTTGACTTCAATTGAGAGAAAACACTACTCTATATATAAATACGAGGTGTCTGAAAATCCTGTATTAAAACTAATTCTTTTTATCTGTTTTGGTTGTATTTATTTCCATCTTTTCCAAAAATTAGATAAAATAAAAACGAAGAAACTTTGAAGAGATAGGTAGCTCAGTATCTAAAAGCTTAGGCACATTAGCAGCTTTGTATCTGTGTGTGTGTCTGCATGTATCCATGCATGTGTATGCCGGTAGCAGTGGGCATGAGTGTATTGTGTTTTTGTGTATGTGCATATGCAAATGTTGCCCTGTGCCCTTGTCTGCATGTATATTTCTTCTTACAATCTTGAAGTATTCATAAGGGCTTTTTCTTGTTTTTCACTTACTATATTATAAATGATTTCCTAGATTCTTTAGTCTTCATATTTATTTACAGGGTTCCCTAAATTTTTATTCAGAAAAACTTGAATAACATTTCTCTTCATTTTAAACATAGAAATCCTTCTATTTTTCTAATATGGAAAAATTTTGCATTAAAGTCTTATGAATATTCCTAGTGGAGATATTCTATTGCCAGTTATGAACCTTTTAATGGAATTTTTACATGTCTTATTAATTTATACTGTAAACAGAAGTATATGAAGGCAATGATTTTTTAAAGCTTATCATGAAATTTATGATTTTTAGTTATGTGATAGATATGACTGCTTTTTAATTTTAAGCCACATATATTTTATTACCAGTGAATTTAATCAGTTTCTTGTTAATTTACAAATTTTCTTCTCATTCTTGGATACACAGGTCATTTGGATAATATAATATACCTTTATTTATTCAGCAGATAACACAGCTTTTATAATGGTGGACATTGAGTATAAAATCATCCCTTCTTATTGCAGTCTTATAGAGAATGGACACTTAACTAAGATAAAATGAGACATTTTCCAATGAAAATAAATACTTTCTTCATTACCTTTTTAGAGTAAACAAAAATATCCCTAGTATAAACACTCCAAAAGATTTTACCTTTGTAGTAATATACAAGATTTTAAGGAATTTTTAAAAGGTAAGAATGTTTTCATATAGCATTGTTTTTAGACTTTTTATTGCACTTTAGATGACAAAGCCAAGTTGGATTTCTTGATACACAATTTATCTTACTGTATTCACACTACAGATCAGTGATGGAAAACATTTTAAAGCTTGCAATGATACCAAACAGCTGGCTGCAGCACAACATCATAGGCTCCCCACCGCTGCTATAGACTAACTTTTGTGCCCGCCACATTTGTACAATGAACATTAACTTCCAACAGGACTATGTTTGAAGAGAGGGCTTCCAGGAAGTAACTGAAACTGAGGTCACAAAGGTGAGATCCTAATCCAATACGATGGGTGGCCTATAAGAAAAGAGAGAACCCATCGTCTCTCCAGCTTGAGTGCAGCAAGTGACAACATGAGGACAGAGAAAGGAGCCCCCTGCAAGCTGGGAAGGTGACCTTCACCAGGACTTGGCCATACTTGGCATACTGGCATCAGATGTCCCACCTCTGGAATTTTAAGAAAATAAATTTATTGTTTAAGTCATCTAGTATATGTTATTTTGTTGTAGCAGCCCAAGCAAACTAAGAAAACTAGCGCAATAAAATCACACATGTACTAATATGAGTATATACTTTCCTAGTTCTCAAGCAAACTATTTCACTGGAAACTAAGGCAAAACTTTATTTTGGAATAGTTCACAGAAAATATAATTTCTAGTTCTGCCAGGGTTTTCCCAATTGTGTAGTAGAAATAGTCCTATCTGCCCTATTTTTCTCTCCCTTTCCTACAAAAATGTTATTGTGTTATTGGATATAAAAGTGGTTTTGAAGCAGAAAAACACTAAAAATAAAAAGGGATCATTGAAGATAAAATTCACAGGTGTTTAGTGAACCTCTACTATATTGCCTGAACTATATTGTTTTTATTTTAATCTACTTCACCAAAAGCATTGGCTCCATTGTAAGTTACAACTCAACTTCTAAATAAGTAAACAAAATATAGCCATGAGCAAGAACTTCACTGTCAGTAATGGTCAAATACTCTGGCCTAGTTCTTAAATTGAAGAATTTGACCTTTTGAACATAACCTAGCTTCAGAATATATTTATAGATCCTCTATTCCCCTCACACTACCACACAGGAGGAGTCTCAAAGGGCACAATTTGCAAAATGATGGTTTGTTTGTGGTTTGTTCTCTTTGCAGGAGGAAGGAGGAGATGGATAGTTAATGGAAATCAACTCTCTTTCATGTCAACATAGAGCTACTAGGACCTTGCAGTGTGTCTCTTAACACATGCCATCAATTTTGCTATATAAACAAACAACAGTGTATCTAATTACTGAGGAAAATTATTATACAAGACGAGAAAAATTGTCAGCTAAACTAAGGATAAAAAAATACATAGAACTTCTAGTGCCAGATTTAGTGTCCAGAATTGCCACTGAAATCTATTTCATCTATGTTAGCAAAATTTCCTACTCCTGAAGGTAAAGGCTACAGGGAATATTTATTACAGCCGGGAAGCTTGTTCTCATTTTTTACTCCTGCGTATTTTGTTCCTTTTCTGTAATGCAGGCAATTCACTATAATAAACAGAGCTGGGTCACAACACCAACATATGGTGGACTTTAAGACATATTTGTTAAACTGAATGTGTTTACTTGTATCAAAACTTGAGATAAAATCCTGAATTTACTTATTTACTAAGACCATGGGCTATTGTCATTGATTCTCTGATTTAGAGTTTTCTTATCTGATAAATGAGCCTAATAAGAGCTATTAAGCTTTGAAATAAAGATGAAGTAATAATAGATAGAAGGAAATATTTATAGAGTGAGTGACCTGAGTCTGGAACATATTAGCTACTCCCTTGATGTTAAATATCCTGTCTAATCCACTCTTATATTAAAAAGTGAACTAAAATAATATTGTTACCACTCTGTAAAATCATCTCATCTGAAAAGCTCTTAAGAATCATAGACGAATTTTCACAAAATTAAAATATAGGGAAGTTTTTTTTTAATGTGTGTTAGCCATTGAATACTTCAACCTTTCTCCCTAAACACATAAGTTGAAATTCTAACCCCTAAAGTGATGGAATAACAAGGTGGTGAGTTTTAAAGGTGATAAAATCCTAAGGAAAGAGCCCTTACAGAATAATTGCCCTTATAAGAGATCCCAGGAGAGACCTTGAACCTTCTAATACGAGGACACAAAAAACAATCACGTATGAGCCAGGAAGTGGGCCTTCACCAGACAATGAATGTGTTTACACTTCACTCTTGGCTTTCTCAGCCTCTAGAAATAAATCTCTGTTATTTATAAGACACTCAGTTTGTGGTATTTTGTTATAGGTGTCCAGTCCCACTGAGACAATGTCTAACACCTATCAATAATACAGAGCAAGATAGCACATTGTTCTCTCACTTACCCAGATGATTCCTTCATTTAAGTTTCAGAAGACTGCAATTTTCATGTATTTTCCATAGAATCTCTTATCTGTTCCTCGTCAGAAAACCTAAAGGAAAAAGTAAATCAGTCCTGTTTTACAAATTTGAAAATCTAGTACAATACAGATAAGTAAACATTTACCTGAAGTTGAATAAGATTTCTTATAAAGTCAGAATGAAAAGTATTTTGTCACATAGCCAATATATTTCTGCCAATCTCACAATGAGGAGGTAGTACCACACTTGGTACAATAAGAAAGGAAAGCTGTACTAGCAATTAGACCTTCCACTTATGTTTTACATTTACTATATTTGGCTTATCATAATGAACCTCTGAAGTAGTCTAAAAAAAGATTTCTCTGTAATCTAGCATTCCAATTAATCATAACAATATAATCAATCAATATTACCATATAGCGCAGGAAGTACCTTTATCTACTTTTCTTCTTTTCCTTTGCATCTTACATCTCTGGCAGCCTCTGTTTGTATCCTATATCCTGCTGCCTCTGTTTCTAGGACATTTTCTGAATTCATCACCTTTCACCATTGCAATTTCACCAACCTCATCACTGCAATGATTATATGTGTTATGGTGTATTGTCATAAGGATAATTTGGAGGGGGGGAAAAAAACTCTGAAAATTGAAAAAACACAATGAATGTAAATCAGTCTTTATTGTTAGAGTTTAGAGAGCTAAGTACCCCTTTTCTCTGAGTTCATATTTAGCAGGAGTAGAGAGATATGGAAATTATGCAGACATAGACAAAAACATCACTTTTTCACTTCCCTGCTCACAATCCAACATTTTCATTTATTCATTAATAAAACTTGGAACCCTGCTCTAGGTAAATTCATATTTTGAATTTGGAGAATCTCTCTTAAGTCATATATAATCAGTGTAGAGTTATTCTACTGTATTTCATTGTAAGGTTGAGGATAAAATTAACACTTAAACCTAGATGGCGCCTACCAGTGCAGACTTTCTTTGCTGATCAGACTTTTCTGTCACCACACAGCTTTCCTGTCTCACCAAAGCAAGCTGCCTGTGTCTCTCCTGTGTACTTTGTGGACAGCATAAGATAAGGCATGTTGGAGGTCCTTTCGGTTTTATTCTTTTTCATCTTAATATCATCCTGCACATAATGTCTAATCTCGAACTCACAGACTTCTGCAAAGTCAAGCCACACTTTTGTAGTTCAAGATCAAGCTCTACATAGTGCAAGGGCAGATTGGTCTGCTCACTAAGGTAGAGCTCTCCAAGTCTGATCAGGTCCTTGCAAAAACTTATTTGCCAAGAACCAAGGGTGTGTATTTTCTATTGTTAAGCTGACTAAAAATAGCCTCTCTCCCAATACCCATGAAGCCATTTCCCTGTGAACAGAGTTGCCACAAGTCATAAAGATCCAACAAGGACAAAATTCTACTTAGGCCACACAATAGCCCTAATAATGAAGCTCTCTGCCAATTTCTCTCTCTGGTATTTTGTTCCCTAAACTGCTTCTTGACTTTTCCCAAGCTTTCCAGCCCACACACCCAGATATTGGAGTTTGGGGGAGCTTAATAAATGGCAACTTTTCAGCTTAATTCAAAACAAAAAGAAATTCAGAAGACAAGGGGATGAAGAAGCAGACTATCCATTTTATTGATATTAACATAAATGGAGATTCTGGCTCCAGCTCTCGGTAATTGAGTTTTGCCAATACTTTACCCCTCAGCTGGGCAAACATATCAACTTGTCACAAAGAATCAGAGAATCTCTCTTCTACTACCAACCCATGCAATTTCGATGCCAAACTTCATTTCTTAAATGAAGAACCAAGAGTATTGAGACTTTAAATGATCTGAGAAACTCATGTTCATTAATTGCGTATTAACATCAAAGAGAGAAAGGTACTGTTATAAATATGCGGGTGGTATGGTTTCCTCTATCCACTGACTCTAATGGCGATTGTTGCTTGGGATAATGAAATGAATCTTCTCCATGTGGTACTTTAAAAAAATTCTTGGTGCTCTTTCTTGGGTCAGTGCTTCTAAATATATATAAAAATAGGGAATGCGGTCATATACCTAAGTAAAGGGAAGAGAAGGGCTCTTCAGATTAGGCTACTCACAGAGAGGTTTTGATAGCTACCTGTACCATTTGCAGTTGAGAATGTTTCCTTAAGTGAAGTATAGAAATATAGTTTCTCAGACTTGTATGTTACATTTCTTGCATTCCTCAATGAACCTAAAAAAACTTGAAAATTATGCCTTTTGAATTATATTAATAAGCCATTGCCATGCTTTTATTTTAACCATGATTTTTACTCAAGGACCACTCATCAGTCTGATATTTGGACCCTTAGTTCAGGCCCTTGTCGTTACCCCCCAGCTGCCAGGGGCCTAATGTTAGTTGCAAATCTTCCCTTTTATATTACTCCTCTTTGCACATCTCAGAAGGAAATAGCCTCCTTAACCTATTAGACAATGTGCCCGGCATGTAAATCTTATCATAGAGCAAGGCTTCCAAAGAATCCATTCTTTCATTCACCTTTTTAATTCTAAAATATTTAAGGATTCCATCCTGCATAAGACCCAAGTAACTGTAGTGGACAAAACATAGAAATGTCAAAGAAAGAACTTTTAGTTCTCAAAGTGGCATTCTTAGAGTGTAGCTACTCAAAGTGTGGTCTCATTGCATGCTAAATCTTAAGTTCCTCCCCCTACATGCTGAGCTGGATTTTGTATTTCAACAAGAACCATGGGTGATGAATATGCATGTTAAACTATGAGAACCATTTCCTTAAAGCGCTAATTCTTTGACATGACTTCCTTGTTGAATTGTCTTCTATGTTCAATCTCAAAAATTCTAGATTAAATCAAGTTTTTAAAGGGTTTATACGAGTAGCTTCATAATTTTCAATACAGTAGTTTCTGTCATTTTAACCTGTAAGAGCCACAAGTTTTTAAGATGCACAGTTTCTAAAAAAAAAAAAAAAAAAAAAAAAATTTGACAAAGAAGCCAGCTTTATTCCAGAAAACTTAAGGGTAGATAGTGCCTTTTGGAAAGATGACAGTTTTCTACATTTCACTCTTTACTTTCAGTGCTGGAAAAGTCCTAAGTTCTTTTTGAAAACTTTTCTATTCTAATAAGCTAGAAAGTATTTAACCCATCACCTAACACAGGTGAGGTTATGATTTAGGGATGGAAAATCATTCAGATCAACTAGATTGGGCCAGTGAAGTTATCTGTTAGATGTGGGATGTCAGAGGGTTCAGGGAGACAGAGAGGGGTGGGGCAGGCTTGGAGAAAGAATGCATGAAATTACTATTGCTTTGGTGGCACAATAATATCACATGACCACCTACATATGGCTAAGACTGAAGGTCATACTTCCAACATTTTGGTGTTATTTTGAATTAGGCACCTTTTTTGTTGTTGTGCTCTGAGGCAGGTTCTTGTTCTGTAGTCCAGCTGGCCTCGAACTCACTACGTAGCCCAGAATGCTGCTGTCTCAGCCTCCAGAGTGCTGGGATTACAGGCATGCACCACCACTCCAGCCTCCCGGGTATCTATTGTTTTTTTAACAATAAGAGATGTTTTAAAAGCACCTAGTCAATGTGATACCATATAGGGACACCCTGAGCCTTTTGGAATGGTGCACTATACTCTGGATGGCCCATGGAGAAGATGTGTGGGGAACTCTGCAGTCATCCGGTGTTTCTCTGTTGCCTATGATAGTTGCTGGGGTTGTGTACCCATCTGAGGGTAATTAGTTTTTAATGGTTGTTACTGGCAGTGGGCATTACAAAAAAAATCTAGACTCTGGACTCCTACAAAACAAAATCTAGACTGTAGTGCTCTTACAAAGAACCAATCTAGACCCTGGAAAACTAAGTAGTGGTCAGAATCATCTAGGAATTTTATTAAGCATTTAGATTTGTGGATGAGTTGGGGGGTACACACTGTAGTTTGGTGTGGGGACCTACAAAGCTGTGTCTGTAATGGACAAGGGATAATTTCTAGTGCACTTATACTGACATCAGTTGAGTCTGGAAAACCCTGAGCTAAGGACCTTGGACTTCTCTTTAACTTTTGGTGTTTACTGGCTGAGAGTCAGTGAGTTCCTCACAAAGCTGTCACAACTAAAGCATCCAACCTACAGGGAAACAAATTTCTTGGAGGCAATCAATTCTATGACTCTATATGAAAGTCATACAGAGTCTTTGAGTCTATATTGACTCTTTGAGTCTTCTCTAAGTATATTGTCTTGGTTACTTTTCTCTC
>NW_004955480.1:5428458-5433795 GCF_000276665.1 Chinchilla lanigera | reverse complement strand
AGACTCAGCCATATTTACAATCTCAGAGTCTATGTCAGATTGTAAAGTGTTTAACTATGTTTTCATGAGCCACCTCATTCCATCCTCATTCTGACTTGCCCATTAAGATGCACACTATCCAGTTAAATATTAATTTCAGAAAAAGTTGGAGACAATTTTAGCATAATCACATCCTAAGTTCTAAATAGGATATACTTATACTAAAATTATCTTGTTTTTAAATTTGAAATTCAAAGTTAACTGGACATAACATTTTTTGCTTGCTATATTTTTATTTGCTATATCTGGTAATCCTACTACCTTATAACTAGGTTGTGAGGGAGATAGAGAAGACTGATCTGATTTTATTGATAAAAAATGGATTTGCAAACCTTTGGGCTTCTCTCCACCACACTGTCAGTCTTTTCACCTGTGACCCAGGTATTCTTTTCTGTCCTTGTGGCTTGAGCGATGATTAAAGAATGATTAGACTGATCCCAAGCACTTCTCAGCACACTTCATTGGAGCATATGCTAAGAGTACTGAGGTTTTATGGATGATTTAGACATGTTTCTTACCTTTACGTTATGACCAACTATTGTGTCTCAAGTAATTCAGAACAAAATACTATTCCTGTGATCCAACAGAGTCCATGATAATTAGTAGATAGTACATTTGTATAAATGTTAACTAAGTAGACGTTAACTAAGTAGAATCCTCAACAAGGCTGAAGAAAGTCCAGGCAGCAGAGTACAATGCATAATACAAATCCTTCTTTTATTAGATCTAGTAGACTATCTTCCTCGATTGAGTTGGACAGAGAGGAGTTACCATCATAGACAAAGGCTTCAGACATTGAGCTCTGAAGGCAAATTATCTGGGTTCAAACCTAGCTCTACGGATGCTACTTCTGGGCATTTGGCGAAATTTCTTAACTTCTATGGCTCAGTTTCTCACATATAATATGTGGCTAATTATTTGCGAACAGCTCAGGGGGTTGTTATGAAGATTAATTCATTTAAGGAGCTTTACAACTCTGCCTGGCAAGCAGTAAACACTCAATAAACTTAAGCTTCTACGATGATTATTATTTTCCTTCTGCAGCTGCTAATTGCTATTCATATACTGTAATCACTCCAGGTTTCTCCATGCACCAAAATTGTCTTTTGCTGATGCCGTTAATGGAAACAGTGAGTCACAGAACTTCAGACAGAGGTTTGCATCCAGTGCTCCCTTTATTAATAAATTACAGTACTTGGAAGAGCTAGGGACTTACGGTAATGGCTAAGCTGCTGAATTCCACCCTGAATTCAAAGAATTGTGGTAAATATTCAGCTTACGCTCATCTGCAATGCAATTTTATATGCCTGTCTACTCACGTTTCAAGTAGAAGTAGGTCAGGTAAGGTAACCACTTTGAAAACATCAATTTGTCACAAATTCAAGCTTTATGTTTTACCTTCATTAAGTTCATCAGTGGAGAAATGTTGGAAATTTGAAGCGATAAAACACACGGAGAATTTGGAGAGTGTAAGCCCGAGCATGTCAGACTCAGTTTTAAGTCCTTTGGACACGGACTCCTTAAATGTGACTGGTGAGCACAGGCAGCCCTCCACAGCCCAGTGCGTTTCCTCCACCTGCCATGAGCTGGAGCATTTGATGGGTTCTGTGCCCTTTCTTCAGCTGATTGCTCTGCCCCATTACTGCTGACTTTAAAATATTCCAACCACTAATGTAATATGCAGCACCTGCGGACACTGTGAAATATTAGCGGGTAGTAATGAAAATTGACTGCAAGTGTAATGACAACAGGTGAAATTATTTGCAGCCTGCCCATGTAGCAATCTTAAGATATAAACTCAATGAGCATAAATAGAATCAGTTCCTGACAAATATGAAAATATCCCAAACTGCTAGAGCAATAAAAATAAATATAACAAATCTTTCCTGCAAATATAATAAGGTCCCTAACTGTAAATGTAATAAAACCTATCAACAGCTGCAATGTATTTGGAACATATTATATAGCTTTACAAAGAATTATACCCCCTGCTGGTATGACCTCAACAAGTCATGCTTTGTCTTTCTCCAATGAGTCCAAATCTCGCACACTACATGTTGCCCAGTATATATTAGGTATGACAGAGCGTTAATACAAGCAGGTTTGGATTGAAAGTGAAATGCTCAATCCAGATGTGCTCTTTGGCCATTCTGCACGCAGAGCCAAAGACTGTGGATCTCCCACCAGGGGCTGAAATGCTGCCAGGAAAGCTAAGCAGGGAGGTGAGGAATTGATGAATTGCTGGATACCTTTTCTTTGCTTGGATATGATATCTAGGTCAGAAAAGTGAGAAGTGCTCAAGAATAAGGAAGTGGGGACAGGGGAATTGGGTGAGAAAGGGCCTTGAGGGTGAAGGCATTCTTTAAAGGTCACATATGTGCCAGGCTCTATATTACATATTTTGCATCTCTTCTCCCTTCTGCCAAATTTTCCTTCTTTCTTTCCACAACTCAACGAATATATGGGAACTCCTACTGGTTTATAGCTACCAATTATATTCTAGAATAAAGAGAATAAAGTCATTGTTTCTGGACTTATAATATTCTTAAGTATTGGCGGCAAATCAGAGAGTAATTTTAACACAGTGTTATTAAGTCTATCACCAAGCCAAAACAACAAAACAAAACAAAAAAAAAAAAACCAGTTTTAGACAGAAAGCTGAGGAATAACACCATTACAGAGATGAGCATAGTTGTCTCAATTTTATCTCTTCATATTCTCCCTCTCATCTTAAACTAGTTCCTTTTTTTTAGTACATTTGTTATTTATTGAGTTAAATACAGAAAATGACCCAGAAATAGAGTACTAGCAACAACAAGAAGACATATTGGATATAAATTTTGAATTTCACACATCTACAAACCCTGTAGCCTGTTCTAAACCAAATACACATCTTCTTATAAATTACTTTATTATAGTTTTCTCAAATATTAAATGAAAAAAAGCATGAGTTTATTATAGGCACTGAATCAATTCAACCCCTACACCAGCCTTTGCAATCTGCTATAATGTGATCAAATTAACACCTGTTTTTAATGTTTCCAGGTCTTATTCCTTCTTTATGGAACCATAGAGGCATACATAGAAATTTTTTGCAAATTTAATATAAGTTTTTTTATTTTTCTTTTACTTAGAGATATGGCATGGAAAACTCTTTATGCCAATAAATACAAAACTAACTTATTATTTTTAAGTGCTCCAATGGAATGCATGCATTAGTCTTCCTCAATTAACTGACATTCAAGTTGTTTTTGGGTTTCTTTTTACTCTTCATTGTTTACTGTTTGTTTTTTTTGAAGAAAAAATAAACAAAAATCAAAAACAAAACAAAAACCAACCAAGAACATGTGCAATATGTACTTTTGTATACATTGTTTTGCATACTTGTAATTCAGTCTAAAATACTGAAAGGCAGAAATGAACATTGGAAGACTGGGACTTTTCTTTTAAATGGATATTGTCAGATTGCTTTTCAAAATGAAATAGCGACTCGCATTTTTACCAGAGATCATTGTAGCTGCTCATTTCCCATGGCGAGTCACTGGCACCAGGCTTTATTATACTTTATATCTTTTGCAATTTGAGAAGCAAAACATGGTTTTGAGACAGAAAAAAATGAGGTGACTCTTCCCTTTTCCCTCTGATAGCTAGAAGGAAGGGTGACCCCACTGGCAGCTCTCATGACCCTCCCCATCTCTCCCCATGGCCTCCTCAAGGATAACCCAGTGTGACAAGCCCCGGGGTCTTCCAGACACCACTGAAGTTACTCTGTAGCCACCCGCTAGGCCATGCAGACAGGACGCTAGCCTGGATGACAGCTGGGATACCCCTTCCCCAATCTGCTTCTCCAGGAGTACTACTATTACTTCTCTGGGGAACAGCTGAAAAACCATGTCTGTCCAGGAAAAGAGCCCACTGTTGATATCCTCCAAATCCTCTACCTGAAGGGTCTGTGATCAAAACTGCTGGTCCTCCTAAAGACTCCTCAAAAGCCTCAGCAGTCATGAATTCAGCCCCATCATTTTCGTGGAAATATAGAGCTGTTGGTCAAGTAGCCACTTCTCCCCAGGTTCAGCTGAGCCATTCCCATGAAGCTGCCACTGCCCTGCACCTCCTGCCGGGGTTGTGGTGTTTTCCTTGGCTGCAGCAGGATCATAACATAGGTCAAACCTATATGCATTTGTCCTGCTGTCAACTTCTGAGGACTCTGTCATGCCTCTGCCCACCTATTTTTGTGAAAATCTTCAAAAAATTCCTTGAAAGAGACAAAAAGAAACATGCACAGCCCACACCTGCTCTTTATAGAAAACTCTTTCTTATGCTCCTTAGATGAGCCACTTAGGACTGCTACCACACTGGGCTACAACACAGGTCCCAGTAAAGCCTTGCTTGGGTGGTCATATAAACTTATGATTCTTAGCTGACGCACTGTGGGCAGATCAAGTCACATTTATAAAGTTAGTAACCACTAAGGTCTTCTATCCGTGATGAACTGCAGGGACTGGTGGTGGAGTCCAGTGGCAACTAATAGAGATCATCAACAATCCCCAGCAGAAACTGGCCTGCAAACTATTACCAGTGACTCGTGCTGGCTGCCAGAGACCTGTAGTTACCTATGAAAAGCCCCAGAAGGTGAGTAGAATCTTCAGGAATAGCACCAGAAAGGTTCCAAATTGGACTACAAGCTTTGGCTGCAGAGGAGCTGATGGGATGGCTGGAATGTTCTGAGAGCTGTGTCATTGAAGGCCATGGGTCACTGTCACTCAAAGCCTGGAGCCCTTAACGGAGCTACACAGTGCCAACTCATAATCCGTATTTGAATGGAGCAGAAGAACCCTCTGGGGCATGGTATCAAATTCTCTTTGTGTCTTCCATTTCTTTTTTCTTTTTAAATTTATTTTTGAATAAAGAGAAAAAAAACACAAAGGCAAAAACAAAACAACAAAAAAACAATAAAAGCTACCAGTGAGGCTATAAATTTTGTATGCATTGGCCATTTGGATTTCTTATTCTATGAATTGTCTGTTCACATAACTTCCTTAATTTTGAATTTCTTTCTTCTAAAGAAAATGTATGTATGCTTGAGGTAGCAATCGTTTACCTTACTGTATGAGTTGTAAATAACATACTTTTTCTTTAATTTCATTCATGGAATTCTTTTCAGGTCCATTTTTCTTTGTTTTTTCTTTCTCTGTGAACTCACTCTAGTGGGATCACCCTTTTCAAATAAAGCCATACCAGAACCCCTAAATTTTTGTGAAATATTGATTTATCTTTTTAATTATTTAAAATATAAGC
>NW_004955480.1:5300147-5428242 GCF_000276665.1 Chinchilla lanigera | reverse complement strand
TTAAAACATGATTTTAGATAGCTTAGTTTTGAAGTAATTATTCTGATCAATAGGTCTATATCTATTCTATTGCCACACTATTTTCATTAAAATGATATAACTATAAATTTAGGATCTTCTAAGGCAATTTTTACTTTTTAAATTTTTTTCCTGTTTTTGGCAATAAGTAGATATTCATGAACTTCACTTAATTTTTAAGCAATAAGCTGATATTCTAAGTTGATTTATATTACACTTAAAGACAATTTATATTTTGTATCTTACAGTTCACTAAAATTCATGCTGGTATAAATTTTAGAATACATATTTCAAAATTGTTATTTTTATCTCTGAGTTTTCTCTGTTTTACATTATTAGTGACAGAAATGCTATTGTACTTGGAATATACATCATTTCCTTTTACTTCAGTGTTTCATATGTGGGGAGAGTGTGCATGTGAGTGTCTTTGTGTTCATATATATCATTTTGGTTAAATTAAATTTTTTGGTAATTCTTGGCATATGACTGCATTATTTCTGAAGGGAATATTTCTTATCCACTGATAATTCAGGTTTATGTACATAATTTCAGTTCTGATTAATTGAATTAGCTGGCATTTCCAAATCAATATAGAATATCTTGTCTCTACTTTTCATAGAAATAACATGACATTTAATCCTTTAGAATGGTCTTTCCTATTTGTTTGAGTAGTATTTGCTTGCTGTTTTCCTTAGAATTTTTAAATTAAAATCCTACAGAAATTATACAAATACATTTTTAATGTATTCCTATAATTTTTTCACTTTATATATTGACTTAATAAGTTATACATTATTTATACCCAGTCATCCTGTCAACTATTGAGTACTTTGATTTGGTTTTATTTATGCTGTAGTGCTACTATTTGGTAATATTGTAGTAAATTTCTAAAACTCATAATAATCAGAAATACTTTTTAAGATTATATATTATTAAAATATGAGTAATACAACTTTGAAACTTTTTATCTTGATTAATTTAGATATTAAAATTTCATTAGTTTCTAAATTGAATATAGGGTTTTCAATGTTTTGTGGCCTATAATGTTTTTCAATAGCACTGGAATATGTGTTACTTAAAGATTATGCAGAATTCCTTTTCATAGGAATCTGAGCAAATCTCTCTCTAAACAGCAAAATGTTTAATTCATTCCCCTATGTATTCTGTGGTTACTGTGAAGATTGTCTACTTTTGAGGGGTCAATTTTAATAATTTATACTTTGTTAGCCAATTATTCCTTTTTCTGAAAGTATTTAAATTTATTGCTTTATTGTGCAGGCAATATTTGCATATAAATCATTTAAACTTTCTTAATATAATGACTTCTCTTTTCTCATGACTAATAATGACTTTTATTTTCTTTTTATTTCTTTAATTAGAATGCAATTAATTTGTATCTTTAGAAACTCAAACTACAGGGCTTTTGAATTCATCTACACAATTTATTTTTCCCAACATTCCTACCATCTCACAGTTTTGTACTTTCTTTCTTTTGATTTTCAAAAGCAGAAGAATGCGAAGTCTATGAGTTACTATCGATCAAAACTCCTTTTAAAACATTGTGGATTTCGTTAATTCAAATATTTACTCAGAAATACTTTTGTGCTATTGTGATTATTTCCATATTCATTTTTCATCATTATTGCTTTATTTACTTTTATTTTTTAGAATTTCATATATATGTGGAATTTTTAATTTTATGTCTATTGAAATATCATACTGCACAATTGGATTATTTTTTTATTTTCATTTTTTATTTTTTGTTTTTTTTTCCTGTACCGGGAATCGAACTGAAGACCTTGCGCTTGCCAGGCAGGCGCTGTGCCGCTGAGCTAAATCCCCAGCCTCGGGTTAATTTTGTTTAGAGTCTAGCTATTTATATTCCAGCCTGTCCTGTTACCCTTATTTATTTGTGAGTTAAAACTCCTTCTAGTTATAAAACATAGCATAGATTGTCCCAAAGCACACTATTATCTAGTCTTTCTCTTGGCTATCTTGTCTGATGTACCTGTAGGGGCGAGAATCAGAACATAACCTTTATATTAACCTTCTGTTATTCATAGCCTTGTCTAATTTCCTTTCTCTATACTTGGTGATGATCTGTTACTTGCTTTAAAAAAATATAATACGGCAATGGTGTTGGCATGTATTTTAGTATGAAACATGACTATGTTACATAATACTACAGTGCCTCTCTTACTAGAGTTTCTCTTTCTTGCTGTTTCTAAGGAAGCAAGTGGTTATGCTCGGCGGGGATGGGGACAATTCTATGTGGCAATTGTCAGATTCTTAATATTCTCCCTTTGGACAGAAGCCAGCAAGAAATTGATATCCAAGGAGCTGAAATCTGGTAAAAGCTCAAGTAACCTTGAAAATGAATCATTCTTCAGTCAAAGCTATGAAATCTCATCTTCATTAACAATTTAATTAAAATTTGTGTGACCCTAAGAAAGAATTCAACTTGGCTATAACCAGACTGCTGATCTGTAGAAAGGATGATATAATAAATATGAATTATCTTAATCTTCCAAGTATGTATAAACATTGTAATACAGCAAAAATATATGTAGTAATATTATCTCAACATAGGATAGCACCATTTTAGCATAGCAGGTTTATTTCTCTGTAGAAAGATCATATACAATCAAGAACAGAACAATCAAACTTTATATTTAAATCATACCTTTTCAGACTTTAAACCTTTTCATTTGCTAATTTATTATATATATATATATATATAGTATCATATACTTGGGCTTCCTTATTTATGAGTTTCAAATCTGTTGGTACAACCAAGAACAATAAAAATTTTGCATATATGCTCACCTTTTCCTTGTTATTTTTCCCAAAATATTGCAGTATAACAACTATTTCTGTAGTGTTTACATTGTATTCTGTGCTATGGGTAATCTAGAGATGATATAAAGGATCTGGGAGGGTGTCTATAACAAGCAGTACATCATTTATATGAGGGACATGAACATCATAGGATTCTGCTCTCCTTATAGAGTCTTGGAACCTATTCCCTGTGGACACTGAGTCAACTGGAAGTGTTTGCACATATTTTCTTACTAATGAGGCTGAACAATTTTCAAAGTTTAATCAACTGCATTTCCTATCCCTGGTGAGAATTGCCAGCTTCTATGCTATGCCTCTTGGCTACTGAAGATTAAGAGTTTGCTTACATTGTTTTATCATTTCTGCTATATTTTGAAGTGCAAACAATTGTCATAGCATGCAAAAATTTTGCTCTATTCAGGAATTTCTTTGTCATGCGCATCTCTATTGCCTCTCTGACTCTATCTACCATGATTAGAATAAAAATCTGTTAAATGTAAAATTGTTTATTGAGCACCTATTATGTGCAAAACAGTTTCTACATGACACAAAGTCCTGTGTGACATGTTCATGATTGAATATGAAACACTGTATACAATGAATGACATGAAATTGTTGCTCAGATAATCTTTGTTAATTAAAAAATAAATCATATTTAATTGAATTTTAAGTAATTGCAGTAAGAAGGGAACCAAGCTGAAAGTTAATGAAGAGAAAGCACTTTGGAATTGCTTAGTACATAAAATTGCTTAGTACAAAATATTTTTTTCCACAGAAGTATTACCTTGCCCCATTTTGAGTTTTATTTTATAGTATTAGAAGCTTTTCTATTTGGTCTTTTCCAAAACTCAGTAAAATTGGCATAGGAGGTATAATTATCTAAAATCACAAGTCAGTCATTTAAAAACTTCTTCTCAGTAGCTGCTCAGATTACCATATATAGGTGGCAAGATTGATCAAACGAATATAAACACTGATACTTTCAATGAACTAACAGAAATTAGTAATACAGTTATCTTAGCTGTTTTCTATATCCTTTCCCCTATCCAGTTATTCTTTCTTTTTTGAGCAGTATAGATACAATCAACATTGTGAAAGGGAAAGAAAATGCACCCAGAAAATTTCAGACAGCTGCGCCAGATGCAGCGGTATTATACCTGCGCTTCAGTTATCCTCACACTCACATTTTTAACATCTCCACTTCCTTATCCACCTTTAAGTATACACATTATACAGCTAAATCTGGTGAGGGGTTACAGTAATGTTGTAGAGGGTGAAAAGTACACCCTTTGCAATTTCCAAAGGACAATATAGAAATGCTTAGGTCGTGCACTGATTTGCACAGTGTCTTTGGTGAGAGTATACATGTTATGTTTCTAAGTACCTAGATTACAAAGCATGGGTATAAAAAAATCATAGACAGCCATACATCAGTGGGAGTGACTATACTCCCCTACTGACACCATTATAGGAAAATATATCTATTATACTCCTTCATACAGTGACCATGATGATATTACAGAAGGTTACATTTTGTACATGATCTTTGGAGAAATATCACATTTCAGGGTCTTCACAGACAATCTTAGATATTGTGAAAGTAAATCCTTATCTTGTGAGGACATATCTGTGCAGAAAATTCACATGGAATTTGCCTCCTCCTAGGTACTGGGAAGTAAACACATATTCCAGGAATCAACAAAGCAGGAAGCTCGCATCATTTCCAAATTCAAATATATGTTTTGGTAACACTACAGCTCCTTGTGTCCTATATCCAGCATTTGCTAATTCTGCTATCTTTATATTTCCTAGGAGTATTTTTCTTCTAATCCTTAATTTCTGATCATAGGATTTCAATGTATCTGGAAGGCTTTCCACCCAATCCTTGCTTCTTTTTTTTTTTTAATCTGTGTATTTAATACATGTGACATTAAAGTTACTTCTTCATGTCTCTAGCTTTTCCGATAGACGTGATGTCTTTGGAAATGCATTGTACACTAGGCACTTAGTATACATCTTATCATAACTGCTAATAATTGCTGAATTGAGAAGGTAGTTAATTATTTAATAAAAACTAGCTGTAGCAGCTGCCCAATTATGCTGGAAAAAGTCATTTAAATAGCTGTACTGGAGACAATATAGTAAAAGTTTCAGTGAACACCTAGCAGATGGAATAGGGAATGTTTAGTGATTCTTTATAGTTAAAAAGAAGGAGAAGCCAAATTTAACTTCCTGCTTTCTGGTCTGAGCAAGTAGGCACGCGTGGTGCCATGGCCCAGGAAGGGGAATCCAGGTGGAGTCCTGAGCATCCAGGGCTGCTGGTTGGTGATGCCTGTGTGACATCTGAGAAAGCGCAGGGTTCAGATGAAAATGCATCATCATCAGACACTCGTGATTCACTTCTCATTCTGCCTGTAAAGTTCTTCCTCCCATTCTTCATTTTTGTAATTGCTGCCTCTTTGCAGAATTTGACCCAGCTCCTCACCCTTTAGGGAGCTCTGCCTAAGTTGAGGGTTGGATTCAAGTTCTCTTCTGGGAGGGAACATATCTTCTCTCTGGCCTGGGCCTTATCATATCTCACTGTCTCAGAGGAGATGTTCAACACTTTTTCATTTATTTTTAATGAAGACTGATGAAATCAATAAGACTGATCTCGATAAAATGCAAGTAAATTCTTTAGTTCCACAGCACCAAAATTAGCCCTCCCTGCAAAAGTGGAAAGGAAATAATATACTCTAACAACCTGGAAAGAACAAATCTTTGTTAAGTCCAGATGGATTTTTCTTCTTTTTTCTCAAATCAAACCCTGCCACAGAACAACATTAGAAAAGATATCATTTTACTTTTAATTTGTATTCCCCAGTTCAGAATTACCAGAGTTAAGTCTTCTTCAGATTATGTTAAACTGAATTTGTTTTGCATTATTTTTTTTTAAATAGAAGGTCTTACTTTAGCATTTACTAGATTGGCTGGAAGGAAATTCAGAACTTCTAGTCCATGCAGATCTCCCAACACTGAAGAGAAGGTTATGCTTCTGAAAACAATTTTAGAAGAGTTATATTCAGGTAGCTTTTGCTTTAGGAAGCAACCTTTCTAGACAGACAATATAAAAAATAAAACTCTTTAAAGTGACACTTGGTAAAAGGATTTGTCTGTTCTGCACCTGAAAATTTCACTGTCACAGTCTTGGGTCTGTCTGTCTGGTTTCAATATCTTTCTGTTACAGGTAGGGGACATTTTCCAGGGAATTTTGAGAGAAAAGAAAAAAGATTCCTCATAAAAATTGAACTCATTCAAAACATTGGTGGTTTACAGTACATCTAGATAGAGTATTTATGTATACCCACTGTAAATAGCACATTATGGGGATTTGAGATAAACATCTATTTTTTAAAACTTCCACTAAATATAGCTTTGTAATTGACTGTTGGGCTATGGTTCAAATTTCTTTTCTTTTCTTTGAGTTTCACGCATCCTACTAAAGTAGGTTTGGGCATTTTCCACTCCATACTTATGTGGTAGCAATAAAAGTCATATAATTTAAAGTATATAATTCAAATATTCCACATGTTGCAGTGGTGGGCCGAAAGCAGATATTTGACAATATTCTCTCCAACACTTTTCTATCTAAAAGTCCAGGATACAATAGCAGCTGCTCTGTGGAAGTGATGAAGTACCAATGTAGCCTTTGTTGAGAATGTTTTCACTCAGTGGTTGTTCTTTCACTGCAGGATCATTGGAGAATCTAAGTAAGAGGACTTAAAATCTGGCCGTCACGGAGATCTATATATCTGCCAGCTATTGATCCAATTTACCGAAAGGCAGAGAGAGCCTAAATTGTGCTGAGCAAGTAGATATTTTAAACACAATTGCGTTTCTTTGACTAGGGCTCTGGTACAGTAATTACTTTCCTTCAAAAGAAAGCTCTTAGCCCATCACAATGGCAACAGACCTAATAAAGCCAAATGGATCCCTCAAGTTATTGGAGCTGATCTTCTCGCTGATAGAAGCTATTTCCTTCAGTGTGAAATAGAACAGAGTTCTGGCCTTCATTTTCTTGTTACTAAGCTGCATTTCGCTACCAAACTTTGCATGCTCTGTCTCCTTTAAGCATTTCTAAGAGTGTTTTTACAAGTTATTTGATTTTTGAATAAATTTCCTGATGAACTTTTATGTGTCTTCATTAGTATTTAGGCGGCAAAAAAGCCTTAGACCACCTTATAAGTTGAATAGAACTGAGTATAAGGCATGTGGAAATCTTGCCATAACAACCCTATAGAGGCAATGGCGAGGCAGGTGTGCTTAAATCTCCATACTCCTGAGTAGGGTTCTGTGCTTGTAATTCTACTTGTTCTAGAGGAATACTGGGAAGGGGCCTTTCCAGTAAAAGATTTATCAGGGTTGTCAGGCCCACAACTAGAAGAAAGGCAAGTAGAACAGCTAGGATGCTTTAAGTAATGGGGCTTCCCCACTAAGGTCACAAAAGTGCCTCACTTGCCTTAACTTAATCCCAACCAGTTTACCAGAATTTTGTGATGGAGATAACCCATAGGGGTGGGCATTCCAATCTAAATGTTATGGTAATGAAAGTTAATATTCTTTAGGTGTTCATTGTAAATCAAGCTCTATCCAAAGTGATTTATATTTTTCACGAAATAAGTTTATCTTCTCCATAACACTATAGGACAGTTACTACTACTATGTTTGTATTTTTTTTGAATGAGTGAAAGAAGCACAAAGAAATAAAGTAACTTGTCCAAGGTCTCACAATAAGTTTAAGGAGAAATGAGGATTAAAACACAGACACAGTTAACTGGTGAGCTGGATTCTAGCACAGATTGGATAACTCACAATCATTGGAGAAGAAACTCCAAAGCTCTTTGCTTGCAAGCAAGAGTCCTGAGTGGCAGGCTGCGGTCTGGGCTTAGGGCAGTATCAACATAGGGCCGGCCTGTGGCTGAGGATGTGAAAAGGCAGTTCTCAAGAAGGTAGAAGTAGAATTTTATTAAGTTATGAAGGTTTCCATAACTAATCACTGAGACTTGGTGGTTTAAACAACAGGCATATATTTTTTTTCACACTTTTAAAGGCTGGAAGTCTAAGATGAAGGCATTGTCAGGCTTGGTATTTCCTGAGGTGTCTCTCCTTAAATCATAGAAAGGAATCTTCTTGTGGTGTTTTTGTATGGTCTTTTATTTGTGTGTACACATTTCTGGTGAGTATTTTCCTTATCATCTAAGGTAGTATTGGATAAAGGCACCAGTTTTGACCTTACTTAGCCAAAATTACCTCTTTAGAGACCCTGTTTGCAAATGTAGTCACATCAGGGGTTGGAGCTTCAACCTCCAAATTTTAGAGGGAAAAAATTCAGTACATATTAAATACATAAAGCAGTGTGACTCACATTGTCCAAAAGAAAAATATCAATCAGGATAGGCTAGGAGCTGGTGCAGTAAAGGACAACCTGAAAATCTTAGTGAGTTAATGGAATAGCATTAACTTCTAATTTTTGCTATAGGTACAGTGTGTCTGCAGCCCTTTCAGGAATTCAGGATATCCAAAGCATATCTTGACACATACTACCATCATTGTGAGGAATAGAAAAAGGAAAGATGGAGGATTGTACACTGATTTTCAATGCTTTCATCTTTTCATACTGAAGGTCAAAATAATTGAAATGAGATAGAAAATGTGTGCTTTGATTAATCAATCATTATTAAGCAGAAAACCAAGAATTAAATATCCATTATTCCTCTTATGGGGTGAGACAGTTTTACAAATTTAGGCTATTTCATTTTGCTTTCTTATTTGTTGTTTGTTTTCATTTTGGTTGTGGTTTACAGGGGCAGTATAATTATTTACTTTGTTCTGCAAAATATGTGGCATTTCTGACCTTGTCTAGTAAGTCTCTTGTATCTCATATGATAAATGAAAACTCCTCTACCCCCCCCCCAAATTTTCAAAACCAGCTGAAGCAGAAAGTTCTAGGGTGGATGTAGCGATGCCATTTATCACCCATGGCCTGCTCCCCAACCCCAAAGCCCCTATTTATTGGTTAGTCAATGCAATACAAAATTCACTGTCATAAAACTCACTCATTTTCTCATCACCAGAAATGGAAATGAGGTGAAAGCACAGTCATAATGTCCTTGAAGTGTCAGTTGTCCCTGGGTAAATAACTGTAAGAGATCATTACCAGGGACACCCTTGGCAAGAAGAGAGCAAACATAGACCAAAGAAAGCAAGCCAGGGGCTGGGGTAATTCTGACATCTAAAGAATTTTAAGGGAGAATTTTGCTGAAATGCAAAAATATTCATAACATTTGCCCTAAGTATTAACTTAAGCAGCAAATTATAAATAGTGTGATTTGTAGAAAATATGTGGAAATGCTCAACTGGGTGTATTATGGTCTGTACACATAAGCAGGGAAGTATACTAGTCTTTCTGACTATTGCCAACATCAAAACGCATAGAATGTGTTGATTTTAATACCTTATCTCATTGTTGTTTTACAGGAGTAAGTTACTCCTGCAATTACATAGTTTCAAGCATTTCTTATGGAAAATTGCTATCTTTAACATAACCACCTTTTAAGTTGTGGTAATACCTTACCTTAATTTCAAAACTATTTATACCACTGATAGTATCATATGACTTAGAAGTTTTATTTTATGGCTTCTTGCTCAGAACTCTTTTACTGCATAAATATTTCTTATTTGATATTATGTTGTAAAAGTGATGCTAGTGAGCCGGGAATGTAGCTCAGCAGTACAGCACCTGACTGGCAAGGAGAAGGCCCTGGGTTCAATTCCCAGTACCAAAAATAAGTGATGGTAGCATGAATATTCCTTCAATAGAATAAGCAGGATTAATATCTTTGTGTTTTTCAACACTGTAAAAATTTAAAAATGAAGAGAAATACAGAAAATACAAAATATATTTAAGTAGTTTAAAAATTAACGTACAATACATTAAAATCTTTTTATATAAATATATTAATCACATAAGAATCATAATAGGAAAAACCTCACCCACTGTAGCAACTAGAAAAACAAGTCATCTAGAATATATTTAATAAGAAATATACATAATATATATGAAAACAAGTTTGAATTATTTTTTAGTGAGGAAAAAAAATTTTAAGTTATTGAAACTCTTGTAGTGGAACTCAGTAATTATAATACTTTAAATCATCAGAAAATTCATCTACAAATTCAGTACATTCTTAACTAAAACAAAGATAGATTTCACAGAAAATTGGAAATAAGAGGAATAAAATAAAAAGATTAGAAGATGTAGTTAGGTAGTAATTAAAGCTTGAGAAAAACAATTCTAATACTGTTTTCTATTGGTTGTATCAGTTAGATGTACTATAGTAACAAATGATCCTGACATGTTAGTGGCCTACAACACCAAGTTTAGTTTTTGCTCTTTCTGTGGTTCATTGTCGGTCACCACTAAGTTTTGCCCATAATACACATGACAGTTAAAATAATACAAAATTACATTGCATTAATGAAGAAATGCTTTAGAACCTGTCACTCTGTTTACAATTCATTGGTGAAAAAAATCACCCCATGTATTTATAAGAGTGAGCAAGAAATGGAATCCTATCATATGCCTGAAAGACAGGATGCTAGAAGTATTTGTTGTTCATTAGCAGTGATTTGCATCATTAGATATAAGAAAGCAAAACGGAACTTCTGAAGATAGACAATGTAGGAAGTTGCTAACAAAATTTGAAATACCATACTGAGGTTGTACTTGCTTTACAAAATATTCATTCAAGAAGAAAAATAAACTACTTTGAAACCTATGTCTGTATATTAGACACTTTCCTGTAACCTTGACAAAAATACCCAACACCTGCAACTGAAGCTAGGAAAGGTTTACTTTGGTTCACAGTTTTAGTCAGTTTAGTCCATGGCTGATCAGCTGTAAGGCATAAATAGCCCTGTGGAGGAACATGGGGGAGGAAAGCTGCTCATGTCCCAGGGGCCAGGAGGCAGAGAGAGTGGGAAGGAACCAGGGACAAAAATTTATGCTTCCAGATCGGGGCTGGGGATTTAGCTCAGAGGCAAAGCGCCTGCCTGGCAAGAGCAAGGTCATCAGTTTGATTCCTGGTACCAGAAAAAAAGACAAAAGAAATAAAAAATAAAACAGGATCATATCCTTCCAGATCATAGGAGCAATGACCTGTCTCTTCTGACCAGGATCCATCTCCTAAAAGTACATTCAGTGACCCCATGATAAAATTGCCTTTCAAAAGCCCACTTCTGAGCATCAGTCTACTTGGGAATGTTTTAGATCTAACCCATAACAGTTTAGAATATGCTTAACGTTATTATGAGTCCTGAAAATATTCCAGAGGACAACAAAACCAAAATTCCTCCTTTTGTTTTTCCTATTGGAAACATATGACTCCTGACCTTATGAATCACAATTTATCCATGAAATATGTGGCTGTTACTGGAAACATGCTGAGAACTAAAATGTTTACATAAACATTTTAATGACATATACATTACTCATGCAAATAGAGTGTTTGGATACTTGATAAAATTCTCCATTTAACTTTAGCACCTTGTATTGGCAGAGCTCAGAGGACAATACCTCCAAAATATGACACCTTAGCAATTGAGAAAGCCACAAAAACAGGAGGGTCACACTGACCTCTCATGTTTCTGCATAAAGCAGATTCATAAGAGAATCTTCTAACCTACCTGACCTAAAAGTATTGTTACTGGATGCCGAGCCCATTAGGCTTCTTTGCAGGTCCTTTGTTTCCCAAAGATACACAGAAAAGTCAGCAAAGGGATACATTCACTGAAGACAGAAAAGAAATGAGAGAGGGCCTGTGAAAAGTCTCACAGTAGCCTGAGGATAAGGGGAAAGGAGACTTTTGTATCCAGACTACCTGGATTCCCTTCCCTCTCATGCAAATAACCCAGTGGGAAATTTGTGCTATCATAAATTCACTTGTCCTTATGTTAGATATAAAGTCCTATTGAAAAATTGGCTTGGCTTTTCACCAGATATAAATGAAAGATTGGAAACAGCAAGTTTTGATTGGCTGTGCCCACATGTAAGTGAATGATTGAAAATTACACTTCTATAATTGACCTACAGTGCTCAGGAATTGTAAGTCTGACACCATTTGGGTCCTATGTTCTGCGTTTATCTTTCATTTTTAGGAAACATCATGTTCAATGTGTTAGGCACGGGTTTTCATGACTTTGGACAAAAGGTTATACTCAGTTGCATGTCTGGTTTGTCCTAGCCCTAATCTCTTATCTCTATATGACCTTCATGCCAGAGGGGTCTTGACTCACATCAAGAGGGATGGAAAACTTAATGGAAATACCAGTAGAATCTGAAGACAAAGTCCTGGATAGGTTCTCCCCAGTTTATGGCCATTGGATTATACCCTTTATTACAGTGGCATCCACAACTATCCTTTTTTTCCCCTAGACTGCTATACAAGTGCATCTTTTGAGGTCTCTGAGACTTCCATTTTGAAGGTTCTTTTATCATATAAAACTAGGAACTGGGTATGGTTGTACACTTTGGTAACCCAACACGTGTCACCATATCCAGAAGTAGGAGACTGACTCAGGAGTGCCACAATTTCAAGAACAGTATGTTTTGCACAGAGAGTACTTTTCATGGCTACCTTGGGATACAAAGTCTTTAAAAATAGAACAAACAAATGAAATGTTCAGTTAAACATATTGTTATGTTTTTCTTTGGCTCATTTATCTTTGTTTAAAAATTTTCAGGCATTAGCTGTAGAACTTTATTTCCTACAAATGTCTGCTTTCAATGTTTTCATGTTTTATTCATCTTTTCTATGTGGTAACTGCTATATAGGAATAAGTGTTCCTTTTAAAGCATGGAACAATAAAATACAAATTCTTGTGACTGACCTTGAGTTTTAATCTTTATATTAAATAATCTTTGACAGTCTACTGAAATTATTTCTATGCATTTTTCTATTACCATTTTCTATTAAGTAGACAACTTTTAAGAGAAGTTTGAGATTCATAGCAAAGTAGAGCAGAAAGTACATAAGAGCTTCCAAATGTTTCTGACCCTCGTTAATACACAGATTTCCCCACTGTCAGTATCTTGCACCAGGGTAGTACATTTGTTATAATTGATGAACCCACATTGGCACACAGTTTTCATCAAAAATCTTTACTTTTCATTAGAATTCACTCCTCGTAGTGCACATTTTCTGGGTTTTGACAAATGCATAATAGTACATGTATACCATTATATCACCTAGAAGAATTTCACTGTCCTAAAATCTACTAGGCACCATTTATTTAGCCTTCCTTCCACTGCTATACCCCACCCTAGCAACCATTGTGCATTTGTACTGTCTCAGTCAATTGCAGTTTTTTCTTCAGTTTTTATTTTCTGTTAGTACATGTTTGCGGGATATAGTGCTTTCTTCCCGATAAGACTCTCTTGTAAGTTAGAGTCATCCTTCTCTTGCTATGACAGGAGTGGGAGGGATTCCCTTACAAATCAGATATTCTTCATAAATGTGTGTTCCTCTTACAAAAGAACATGTCAGATTCTGATTTTAGAGCCTCTCCTGGGTATACTGCTTCTCAAGATAATTAGCTCAAAATGATCTTTCTGCCAGAGAGGCACATTTTGGGGTAGTAGAGTTTGTCTCCTAGATTATATTTATATGCATCCATTTCTGAACTTTATTATGTTACATTGATCTATTTTTCTACCCTCTTACCAATATTACACCTTTTTGATTAGCACGGATTTATACTACATCTTGAAGCCACATAGTATCAGTTCTCCAACCTTGTTGTTATTGAGCCTTGCATTCACTATTTTTGGTCTTTTATCTTTCCATGTAAACTTTAGGATCAGTTTGATGATAACCACGAAATAACTTACCAGGAGTTGCATTACACTGACAGATCGAACTGGTGTTACTAAACAGTGGATTGTAAGCCTTATGTAAGATGAAAATCAGACACACACTAGTTTTAAAGCAAAAGTAAAATAAAAGTTACTACAAAAAAGTAGCCCACAAGGTACCCCATGGGCATAGTAGCTTAGTTAAGCTCAGCTGTTAACAGAAGGATCTCAACACAAAGGAGGATTTTAACTTTTATGATGTCTCCAATGAATGTCGTTAGATATTCTTTTTTTTTTTTCACAAGTGGTGTGGGATCTCTGCATAGGGTGGAGTTTAGTTACTGTCCAGGGGTGAGTTTGTGCATGTTCCAAAATGCACTTAGAAATGTGTTACATCTCCCTCCCCATGGGTGAAGATCTTATCACAGAAATGCATTATAGTTGAAGTACAATGCAATTTAAGGTCTGCTTTTGATTAGATTGATTGCCATCTTCTCTCTCATCAGGCATATTCAGTTTGTCTGTCCATCCCACTTTATCTCAAAGAATACAAAAATTTGATTGCTTAATTAACAGCCTGCTTTATTTTCTTTCTCTGACTGGAAAACTTGTAGCTGCCTATTCATTTACGCTCAGAGGGCCGCCTCAAAATCCTGCTGCTCTGCTGCTCACTGACTCATTGAGAAGTGTCTTGTCAGTATTGATTCTCTCCATGAGCATGGATAATTCTGCATTTCTTTAGCTCCTTGATTTCTTCCATCAGAGTCTGATAGTGTTGTTCATTTAGATATTGTACATATTTAGTTAACTTTACACTTATATATCTCACTTTGAGTGTGACATATATGATACTGTGTTTTTAATTTCACATTCCTTTTGGATGTCATATAGCAAAGGAATTAAGTAATGTGTATCAACATCATATCCTGCAACCTTGCTATAATTATTAATTAGTTCTAAAAGTCAGATCTGTCAATGAACAAAATTATAAAAATTTAGTTAAAAGATCTTGACTGGCTTTATTTTAATTCTCAAATCTAGCTAATAATTCATTCTGTGAAATAGAATGAGTGTTTTGAAGGGGTGAGCAGAAATTTATTCACTAGTTTGTGGAAAAAGTAGACACTAAAGATCAAAGAATAGATTGGTCATTTCAGTTCAAAGAAACTTAAAGTAACTTTCCTTATAAGACTGGGATAAGAAGACAGAATACTAGGAAAATATCTAAGTAACTAACATCAAATGATCTTTTAGTGAAAGGATCAAAGTAGAAGGAACCTCATTATTATGTCAATTAAATTTGGGAAATTTGCTTGTTATTCCTGTAGTCACAGTTTCTCAAAACGTCAGATAAAGAGCTTAGTTTTACTTGGGTGATCTGCAGCTTTAGCCTGAGTGACTCCATTTTGATTTTTATCCTGCTCTACTACAAATATTCTCACCGTACCCTCTTTATCACAAAAGTACTTGTGCAACTTGATTTGACATTAAGTATTACTTATTGTGTGTCTTTTGCCTCAGTAGGTAATAGACAAGAGGGAATGAAGACATAGCTGAAGAACTTTCTAGCTTTGTAAAACTTGCTATGTAAAATGAAAATAAAGACAGAATAGATGTTCACAAGATTGATTAAAGGATACTATATTTAGAACTTTATCTCCTAACACCTCAGTTAGCAATGGTTTCACTTATGTAATATGTGCAAATAACATATGTCAGAATAAAGTTTGAGTTTCTTCATGTAGATGATTTTTCTCAGGGATGCAAGGCCTTTCAATGTATTTTTAAAATAAGTATAAAGTAAGCTTTAAGTTGATTGCGCAGTGGGGTTCTCATAGAGGGGCTGGTAAAGAAGAAATGGTAAAAATAGATGGAAAAGTTTTGAATGATGTTTATGAATAGTAACATTTTCAGGATAATTTTCACCATAAATTATAATGGTTTAGTTGGGCTTGGTGGCACACGTCTGTAATTCCAAAACTCTGGAGTTTGAAGTAGGAGAATTGTGAGTTTGAGACCAGCCTGGGTTACAAAGTGAGCTCAAGTCCAGCCTGAACTGCATAGTGAGGCCCTGTCTCAAAAAGACAAAAAAAAAAAGAAAAATTATAATGCTTTGAAAGGAAATATGGTAAATTCTTTTAAACCATTTGAGTCCCCCCAAAAGTGAAGATTTTCCCACATTGGTGTCTGTTTTCATGATTTTCTTTTTCTGCTCCTCAATTCTCATTTTGAAATATCTAATATCATATCTTCATTTATTTAAAGTAGATTTGGAGAAACTTAAGAAATAGAGAGTTTATTAAAATAACTTTAATTTACAAAATAAATACATAGAGTACAACACTTTCAGGTGGGTCTTGTATATGACATTCATATAAATGAAGAGAAAAAAATCAAATAACCGCCAACAAGAATCAAACAACATGAAATCAAAATACAAATGATGATACTGTCTATAGCAAAAACTGCTCCTTGTGTCACATTTGTTTATATTCTTTTTGCAAATGCAGAACTTACTCTCCATGATTACTAAAGCACACTGTTGCATCCGTACTTACCTCATTCTTGGATTTTGTTGTCCGGTAGTCTAAACCTCAGATCATTAAATATTAAGAAGTAAATATCGGGGCTGGGGATTTAGCTCAGAGGCACAGCGCCTGCCTGGCAAGCGCAAGGTCGTGAGTTCGATTGCCAGTACCAGAAAAAAAAAAAAAAAAAAAAAAAAAAAAGAAGTAAATATCTTGTTTTAAAAACTAGACTAAGATCTTAAAGATAAGGGGTTAAGTTTTTTATGTATAGAAATTATCCACTGTGGAATGTAATTTTACACAAAATAGAATGTAAAAATCTGATATTCAAACTATATACTGTGTAGGGACCCCTACACTGGCTTAAGTCATGTGACCCCTCTATGCTGCTTTCCTTATGCAGCAAAGAAATGTCCAAGAAGAAGCAAGAACTCTTTGTGCTGAGTGTTTACATTTTATTGGAGAGTTCATATATGAGTCTACAAAAGGACATTTTCATTTCAGTTAAAAAGGGCTACTAAAAACAAAAATATAGAAACAGGGAAAGCTTTCCTTTACCTTCTGAAGGTTCAATAGAATGAAACAACAATACTTAGATTAATAGAAACAGTATAGAAGTTCATTAAATTTGCATAGAAGAATCACAGGAAAGTGAGTGTCCACTAACCCAGGGAGATTTAGATGTTACATTACCTTTTTGTTGCTGTGACCACATTCTTGGTGTAAATAACCATTAAAAAGGAAAGGCTTATTCTTGGTTTACAAGTTGAGAAGTTTCAGTCCATGGTTGGCTGATTCCATTACTGTTGTTCTGAAGTGAGGCAAAACCAGGAGCATCTGTTGGGGCAAATATGACTCCTCTTGACAACCAAGGAGCAGAGTAGAGCAAAAACAAGAGAGGAAGTGGCAGAAGAACAGTTGTAGTCCCCAACGTCATGCTGTCATGATACACTCTTTCCAGCTGGGCTCCATCCCCTGTTTCCATGGCCTCTCCATAATGACATCAAATTATGATCTCATCAGTGGATGAATTCACTGATGAAGTCAGAACACTCATGATCCCTTAATCTCTGGAAACACCCACAGATATCCAGACTTGTGGTTTCCTATAAGTTTACCTATTAACCATCACAGATACTTATAACCTTTCTTCATAAGGCAGATGGACAAGGAGAATGTAGGTATTTTCTAGGAAGAGTAAACAGTTTTAGGAAAGATGAATGGATTCAGAATTAACTGATAAAATATTTCTTTGGAGCATGAATGAGTGAGAAGATACCTTATGACAAAGGCAATCCAGGAATGGGGACATTCTTTAGTCTCTTCTGTGAGAAATTGTGACTTTTCAAGGAGTAAATGGAAGGCTATTGTGTTTTTTTTTTTTTTTGACAGGTGATACCCCAGCTGATAAAGAAATATCTGCCTTCAAATGTGGTGGTACACGCCTATAAGCACAACACTCGGAAAGCTGAGGCAGGAGGATTGGCATAAATTCAATGCTAGTCTGAAATAGATATGAGTTCTGTCTCAGAAAAAGAAGGAAAAGGAGGAGGCGAAGGAGAAGGTGAAGGAGAAGGAGAAGAGAAGAGAAGGAGAAGGAGGAGGAGGAGGAGAAGGAGAAGGAGAAGGAGAAGGAGAAGGAGAAGGAGAAGGAGAAGGAGAAGGAGAAGGAGAAGAAGAACGAGAAGGAGGAGGAGGAGGAGAACGAGAAGGAGAAGGAGAACAAGAAGGAGAAGGAGAAGGATACCTTGATTACAAAGTGCTTCTCCATCTCAGCATGTTGAAGCACCACGCTATGGGGCATCACTATCTGAGGCCCCACAAAAGCAATAGTATGATCGTTGTGATAATAGCGGGGGGCAGCTCTGCTGAGTGTTCATGAAGGCTGAGCGTCGATTAACAAAAAGAAACTAGCCTCCCAGTGATGAGAGGTAAAAGCATTTCAGACGCAATGAGAAGTTTGAAGTTACTAAGGCAGAAACCAGCCCTGCTGGCCGCGGAAAGGGTGCAGAGTTGCCCCAGCCTTGAACTTTGTGAGCAAGGGCAGGGAGCCCCTGTTGGACGTGGCATTGGAGAGGTGCACAGGAAACGCCTGGGAAGGCTTCAAACCAGAAGTTAAATAATCCCCAGCTGGGGGACTGTTGTGATTAATCTTGGCTAGTAATAAAGTGGCTGAGAAGTCAGTGGTTTTAGCAGGTTTAAAGTAGTTTTGGGGCCCATGAAATGCTTTAGAAAAAGAGCTTTATTAATCTTGCTGAACTGCAGAAATGGAATGTACTATTATTAAAAGTATACAAACATTTTTAATAAATTTGTCTGGACAATTAACTGCTAAATTCTTTTACTCTTCTTTATTTTAAAATAGGTAGCTCACCCTAATCGCATTACTCTACTATAGCATTCTTTGTTTCCTTGCTTCTTTTTGAATACAAAAGAAACTAGTTTCTAATATAATAATATCGAGGTATATAGTTGCTACTTGCTAAATATTTACCATATTAATGACCACATAAATGAAGTATGACAGGCTTCTTACAAGACCAATATGTGAAGAAGATATTTGAATGAATGAAACAGACTGAAAGACTTTATTAGTACAAGTAAAAATCAGCTAGAGTCTCTTCATTTCAGGATGGAAATTTCACAGTGTCACTGACCCTGGGATATACATTTCCATGAAATTTCTTGGCAGTATTGGCTTAGTCTGGTAGCATGAAGTAATATATATAAATGGGTTTTGAAAAGAATACAGTTTTGTGTCAATGATTTTAAAAATTGTCATCATTTATTTTCTGACCTCTGTGTTAGGTCTCATGTCAGGCATTTACACTTACATTATTTAGTTTAATCTTAACTAAAAAATTATACAGAAAAGATATTATCTCTTTTTTTATAATTATGGGAACTGTCACTCAAAAATGTTACTTAACATCTGGTTAACTATAAATATAGAATTTCTGATCCCCATTTGACTTACCCTACTGCCTCAGTGAACAGGAGGATTACCATATCTTGATTTTTCAAAAAAATATCAATACCCAAATATCTAGCAAACTATTAATTCTTTTGGAGACTGTCTTAAAAATCATGTTACATGTGTTCTTAGATTCATCAGACAAATATATATTTTAGAGATGTAGAGAAAGATCTATCAGTAACCAGATACTTCTTCATATGTAATTCTTTGCCTGACATTCACATGCTCAAGGTCATTGGAAACAAAGCTGGGATTCAAATCCAATTTGGTGCTCTTCAGAGCATAGCATACTGACTCAAAGTTTGACATTTTATTCAACTCTATGTTTAAAAGATGACTAAGATAAAAGACCCAGAGAAATCTCTGGAAGGGTCATTTTGCCACTGGTGAAAAGAATTTGTGATGTGCTTGAAAGAAAAAGACAACATAATAAAAGTAACAGATAGCCTTGGTTGGAAAAAAATAGTGTACCCTAAAAATAATGAAACAAGGGATCTTAGCATTGTCATGGCAGTGTAATGTTTCAGTGTAAAGCAATTCAGAGATGAAATAGCAACTGGAGTATCTTCTTGGCAAACTTGGCTGATGTCAGCAGTGTCTATAGCAGAAATCAATTGCTGGAATGCAGGACAGGGAAACAAGAGGGATATGATGAACAATGGGAAGATCATTACACTGAGCATTCTAGAAATGTTCCAACTGCGGGAGGATTTTCACACTGAGCCCTTCAGTTCAAAAGGACTTCCACAGAACAAATACTCTGGCTGCTCTCCTACTCCCTTCCCCACACTGTGACCTCTCAGTGGGAAAGAACACAGACAGAACAGACATCCTCTGAACGTCCCCAAAACCACGTGTTCGAACTTCCTCCCCATGGTGGTAGAATTAAGAGGTGGGACCTTTTGAGAAGTGATTAAATCATTAGAACTCCACTTCAAGGACAGATTAGTGCCTTATAAAATGTAGGAAAGAACTAGCTTAAATCAATGGCTATTCCTCTTTTCTTCATTGACAACATAGTATCAGTTTCTTCTGGATATTACAGCAAGCGGACATCATCTTGAAAGTGGAGAGTAGTGTTTTACAGGCATCAAACCTACTCCCACTTTAACTTTGGACTTCCCAGCTTTCAGAATCTGAGAAATGGATTTCTATTTATAAATTACACAGTATATGGTGTGTTTTTATAGCAGCACAAATGGTCTAAGACCCCATAATTCACACAATATCTACTAAAGAAGCACAGAGTCTTCTGGGAGCAGGAGGAACACACCTAGTCCAGGGTTGCAAGTTGTTTTGTTTTTTTTAAAAAGACTATTTCTACTCATCCTCCTACCTCCTTCCTTCTACCTTAGAGGTTGTGCTTGGGATGAGTCAGCCTCAGAGTACTTCCTCGTACGACAGGAAGTCTTAGATACTGTAGTCCTCCTTCATTCGTCCTCCACACCAAGTCTCAGGCACAAACCATGCGAGGTACACTTTTCATAGGACTTTTGTTCCTTTTGTCACAGTTAAGACACTGATCTCCTTCAGGTTTTGTTAGTGCCTCATGATAAGCTCCATCTACTTGACTAAGACCCTAGGATACAACATCCTAATCAGCAAGTGCTGAGTGAAAGTGTATGCTCATGACACTGACTTCTGAGTGTGGCTGCCTACATTCGATGTCAAACACTCACATTCTTTTATCATTTGAAATTTTCACCTCAAAATGACCATAGGCCTAATCACAGATGGGATCATACAGACTTTCATATGACTTGAAATTTAAACTCCCTAAGTTTATGGACTCTTTTGTAGAACAGCAATATTTCTCTCAAAAGACAGTATTCACAAACACAAAGTCTATGGTGAATTTCCTAAGGAAATGGGTCTAATGCTTTCCTGCAAAAACCAAGCAAGTGCATATTAGTCTTTCTGGTACTCTGCAAACAGAGCAACCTCCCTTGGATGTGGCAAAGAAGGCAAGGTAACTTGGAGGAGAGGAGCCTCCTGCTAGGTGTTTGTCATAACAATGTCTTTGAACTTGTACTTCTTTGTGTGAACTAGCTGTTATGAGCAAAGAATCTCAGCAAAGAATCTGAGTTTCATAAAATTTTCATGATTCTCTCAGGGTCACTTCCACTGCTACTCAACAGTGCAGGGAATACGGCTGAGGTTCTCACTCTCCTCAGAGCTCCTAGTCTCAGAGAAGGGAACTAAGTGATGACCAACGTGGGGTTTGGATCCCTGCCTAGACCTTCAGTCCCATTTCTTTTAAGACCCTGAAGAGATGAGGGAACTTCTCTCAGCACCAACTGCATACTCAACAAAATGAAATGAAAATAATTAAATACATCATTGAATGTGCTAAACAACCCATAGTAAGGGTTAGTGTTTATCCCCTTGCTGTCACGTTCTGGGCATTGTTTGAAGAATTTGACATATATTAATGCACTAACAACTGTATGCCTGATGGCCTCTTATACAGCTCCAGAAACTGAGGCATACAGCACTTCAGAAATTGACTTGCCCAAGTTCTTTCAGCAAGAAGTGGGAGAGCAAGAGTCAAACCCAGGGAGGCTGGCTGCATGTTTTTATTAATCTTTATGCTGAACACTCAGTATGCTCAATAAACCCTCCAAAACAGGTAGTCTCTCGCTCTGGTTTGAATGTGATCTACTTGTCTTTCCCAGATATTTATGTGTTTAAGGTTTTATCCCCAGGATGTTGGAAGCTCCTGGGAGTCCTGACGTCACTGGGGGTGTGAGGAAGTTCTCATGAAGCCGCTTGGCAACTGTTGAGCAAATCCTTGAGTTCTCACAAGGATATTGTTATAAAAGGAGCACGCCTGCCATTTCCTTGGAAGTGGAAACACTTCCTCACTCCTGCATGAACTTCTCACTGCTAACTGCACCATGCGTCCACACAGCCAAGGGAAGGGCATCTTCATCGTGCAGCCTACATATCATTTGGACTTTGAACCACCCATACTGTGAGCTACATAGAGCATTTCAGAAGTAACCGGGTCACGTATTTCATACAGGAATGCAAAGCGGACCAGCGCATCTTCCTTGCTGTTTACTGTTATAGATTTCAAGCAATAAGTGTATCACTATCGTATCACTTTGGTGTGAACCATTGTAATACTGTCCTTAAGAGATCAGTAAATAACTGAAATGAAAATATACATTTCAATAATGATGCATTAGAAATCAGTAAATTGTTTCATGGTCTAGAAATATAGGTTTTACAGTGAATTTCTTCTTATCCGATGGAACTTTTTCAAAGTGCTCTGTTCTATAGTTGTGGAAAAATAGCAATAATCACATTTGTTTTAGCCAGTCCCTTGCGTCACAACTTCAGCTCCTCCCCGGCCACTCCTACTCCCATAGGTATGTGGAGAACAGCCCTTTTAAAAATTATCCACATTTTTCCTACTCCCTGATTCACTTATTTAAAAGCTATTGGTGAGTTCTGGTTGCAAGGGAGTTATTTAGAAGTGCAGAGGGTCCCATGCAGCCACCATGGCTAACAGAGACGACCTGGCAACCCATTGGATGGTGGATCTCCAAGGAGTGACAGCTTGAGGTATAGCATATGCGCTTGGCAAGCTTTTCCAAGGACAGCAGACGGCATTTTTGGCCTTCTTGTTTGAGAAGGCCAGGGCATTATGGGGACATGACTGTTCACAGTACAGTTGCCATTGTTTTGCTGATATATTTTCTCCAGGCTTTCTGAGTGACAGTCCCTGCGGAGAGTGAATTATCATCCCTAACTTGTAATTTAGCTGCTCCTTTTGTCATTCTGCATAATTGCTGTCACCCAGGTAAAACTAAATTGTTTTTCTCCTTGGTTAATTCTCCCACTCAGTGTGGAACCCTTCAGGCAAGACAGGCCTTAGGGAACCTGGGCAGATAATGCTACTGTCCTAAATGACTCTTTGAAGGAGACAGTCTTTGGAAGACCTCGTCTCCAAAGACAAATGCCAAGGACAGTGGAGACACTTGTTTAAATAACTGAAGTTATCATTTACTTACAATTAAAAAATTAGGGATTATAATAGCTTGGATTATATGGGGCAGCTGGAAAGATTAAATTAGTTAATACATGAAAAACAGTCCAGTGTGTGGTACAAGATAAGATCTTGGTGAGTGTTAATTTTAATACATTATGACCTTATATGTTTAATCATTACAAGTATCTTACTGATACATATTATTAATCCCATTTTCTAGATAAGAGAACTAAACTTTACTGGAGCTGGAATTTAGACATGAGTTTAGTTCTAATGGAGCTGAGAGGTTTAACTTCCAAAATGGCTTTCTAAATTCACCTAGGAACTTTTGTCAAATAAAATATCAAGGCAGCTTGTTGCATACAGGAAATGAATAATTCCCTGGACTCATTTATAGAATATTATGTTGATTAGACAGCTGTGTTATTTGAGGGAATTATTCCACTTTGTCAGAGTCATATTGTCATAATATTTATTAATAGAAGTGGTTAAATACAATAATTAGTTTTGAAAAACAATTGCTTTGATAATTTCTTTGTTTTCTTTGAGGGCTCTAGTCTGATAACAGACATTGGTAGTAATGTTCCCCATAACAGTAATCACAATATACGATGCTGATGGTAATGTAAAATAATCATTAATATTTACTGTATGAAGTGCTTACCATGTGCCAGACATTGTTGTGAGAACTTATAGTATTGATCACATATAATTTTATTAGGTAGGTGATATTATTATCTTTGATGTTATACAACTAAAGTGTCATGAAACAAATAAACTGAAAGTAACAGTTACTATGAAATAGATGAGACAGGTTTTGATCCCAGACTTTCAGCCTTCTGAGTTGTGTTCTTTTACAAAGGTCATAAATGACAAGACAAGACACAAAGCTAACACTCGTTTTCTCCTGGTCACCCTCCTTCTTTCTTATTTAAGTACACTCTGAGCACAGATGCCTCTTGAACCCACTTTCTACTCTACTCAGATTTGATTTGATGTTCTCTAAGACAAGCCAGCACACACCAGTTAGAACTTAAAGCCAGACCAGAGTGGTGGCGCACGCCTGTAATTCCAGCACTTGGGAGGCTGAGGCAGGAGGATCATTGTGAGTTCAAGACCAGTCAGGGCTACAAAGTGAGCTCAAGACCAGCCTGAACTGCACAGTGAGATCCTGTCTCAAAAAGACAAAAAAAAGAATGTAAAGCCACCATTTCTGTGGGTTGTACTATCATGTGTATTGGCAATGCTCCAAGAAATCACAGTAAATATAACATAAGATCCTCACTGACATTCCACTGGGTCTGAAGAGACAGGAGGAGTGGCACAGAGGTCTGAATAGGGGTGGTGGCTGGGGCAGAGGAAGTAAAGGAAGTTTTTTGGAATTATATTAGTATTTCTAGAAAAGGGATATGTACATTGAAAAAAATATATTCATACGACTGGTGTTTTCTTTAGATTTTATTATGTTCAAACTATGGGAAGTAAACTCAGCAAAATCTTTGCTAGTGAATATGACCCATGGTTCAAAAAGAAAACATTCTTTGAGGTGCTATGATCCATGCCTGTCATTCCAGCTGCTCCGGAGGAATGCAAGTTTGAGGCTAGCCTTGGCAATATACTGAGACCCAGTCTCAAAAATATAAAAGGTAAAAAAATAAGAAGGTATAGATTTATCTCAGTAGAAGTGTGCCTCTGAGTTTTATCCCTAATATCACACAAGCACACACAAATAAAAAGAAGACAGGTGAAATAAGAACTGAAGAGTTACCTCAATGTGTGTCTTATTTTTACTAAGTCATAACTTAGGTTCAAACTTGCTGCAAAACTGGTTATACATTTGATCCGGCTAAATCAATTAAGCCTCTGTTTAATCATCTTTAAAGCAGAGATTCTCATACTGTTGTTGCAGGCACAGAGTTTAGTACCGTGTAGAGACAGTTATTATCATGATTACCTACTTTAATAACAAGTTTGCACTAATGCCACCTCAGTTGCAGAAAGATCAGTAATTTTGATAAATTCATATCCAGATTAACTTTTGAAACCCTATAACCCACTCAGACCCTATATAAGTGCAGATCACTGCAAACATACTGCACTTTATACTATTTCTCTCTCTCTCTCTCTCTCTCTCTCTCTCTCTCTCTCTCTCTCTCTCTGTTCTTTAAGATCTCTCAGATTCCCCTCTTTCACCCCAAGCCATCTCACTAGTTAGTGTTTCATGACTTTGTCTCTCTAAATTACTCTTAATGTGAAATTCTAGTTTATGAAACGTATGTAATGTGTTTCACTTTAAAATACACATGAAGAACTTTTAACTCCTGTCCATCTCGACTGGAAAAAAGCAGGTGCTGCAATCTGTCTATCTCTTGACAAAATTCCTCATAAGTGGCCTTGAAACATACAAACATACTGATGAATGGTCTGAAGTAAAGTGCAGACCCATCATCTCCCTCTGGAGATTCACTGCCTCGCAAATGCCAGCCACATTCCTTGAGCGGTTGACGGGGGCGTCTCTGAGAATAGCTCTCCTCGGTGATCAGTTCTTAGTGACGCTGACACTTTCTCATGGTCTGGACCTTAGACGCCGGGTCAGATAGTTTATAACTGCCTTGGCACTCACAGGGAGGAGCTGATGATATTTAACCTAGGACACCAGCCAAGAATTATTTATGTTGCAAAACTTTTCAGATATAAGGCAGGACTGTGGACCCTGCTGAGCCTGGCACGGCCCCATGTCTAATTTCCATGAGGAAGATCTTTAGACAATTTCTGCACATGCAGGAAAGGGCAACCTCATCTCCAAAACGCAGAAGTAACAAGAGAAGAGAGACATTACTCGTAACCTCTTTTTTCTTCCTTTAAAATTAATCGGTTGTCTTTGACTACTGAATACATTGTCTCCCCAAGCACCAGTGCTGCATCTTGAGTCCAGAAAACTGTTCACTCATCTTCTTGGCTCCCCTCAAAGAATCTCTGGTTATGAAAGGTGACTTGAAAGTGCCTGGTTTTCCAGGAGTTGAGAAGTGTCAGATTGACTTAGCTCAAGCCAGCTTGTGCACGGCCTTTCAGGTTGGGAAAAAGTCACTACTTCCAGGCTGCCCTCTCTGTCTTGTTGATTCATGCCCTGCTCCCGGATCTGTGAGCCTGACAGGATCTTCTTCTCCTTTCTCCAGCTCCACAGCCTCAGTTATGACAGCACAGCGGAGTGACATTCTCCTTGCAGTTGACAGCAGCGCAGCACTTGCCTTTGATCCAGTTCTGTTAATACTTTCTCTGAGAACAGGTTTGGGAAGGAAGAATGAAAAGGGAAAGCCTGTGTGCGTGTTTGTGTGTGTGCATGTGTGTGTGTGTGTGTGTGTGTGTGTGTGTATGGTGTGGTGTATGGTGTGGAGGGATACACTTACAGCCTTGCTGATACAATCTGCAGAGATTGGGTAATGCATTATGGTTTTATTTTTCGACCAAACCACAGTGCTGAGGGATTTGACAGCAGGGAGGAAAGAGCACATGGTTGCTAGACTTTTCACTTCAATGTGTGCTTGTAGATTTGGTAAATAAAATACGTGAGCGGATATGAACTTCTCTGGTGTTCGGTAGCTTTAGGGATAAGGATTTCCCTTGCTATTTTGCAAGTATTCCTCTGGCTTATAACAACTTTGCATTGAGTGAAGACATTTGAGAGCCATTACCCTATAGAGCAGCAGCTGAAAAATCAATTTGCCTACTGAGACGCGAGCTCATGGGGTGCAGGTGGAAAACAAAGTAAATGTTGATAAATGTGCCTCAGAGAAAATTAGTGTTTCTACCTACTCTCTGATTTTAGTGTAAACTCTAGGGCATAGCACACACTTGGTAAATGACTCTTGAATGAATGTATGTACCCTTTGCATACCTGCAAACTGCATCACAGTTTACTGTCCTGCTCTTGATCTCAGTAATGGGTCACTGTGTGGTTGGAAAAAGGTTCTTTTGAAGGAAGGTTTGTTCTAAAGGTGACTAAGAGATAGGGGAAGGGTTGAGGGTGGGTGGAGAAAGGGGAGCTGAAAAGAATTAAGGTGTGCTGTGTCTATCCCCTGCAATTAATATAATCATTATGCACTCCAAGCATGTACTAATACATGTAAAAATATAAAAAGAAGAGAGAAATGAATGGAAAAACGAAAGCAAGTTAAAAAAAAGTCCAGCTCAATTTAGGTGCTCAGTCCATGCTATTTGCATAAGTTAAAAACTCACCACTGAGTAGTACTGCCATTAAGTCCTTTGTGCATTTCCCCCCAAGGTTATAAAGCTCTAGACTTAAGCAGAATGCTGTATATACCAGACATACATTTGCAGTAAGTGATTGTCAGTACTTTTAGAGAAAAGAATTCCCATGGCGATTTATTTTGAGATTTATTTAAACCAGTTAAGTCACAATTAAAACTTTTCCTAGTTTTGCAAAAGAATTGAGCCTGTAGATGTCTGGCTGAGGAAAGGCCCTTTGTGGAGGAGGTGACGTTGCTAAAGCCACAGTTAGTAGCCTAATCCTTACTAATAGTCCCTTGTCACTGCTTCAAGTTTTTCCCTGTGTTAAACCCATATGACAATATGAGGACCACCAAGGAAACATCTTAGTGTGTGTACACACACACACACACACACACACACACACACACACACACAGAGTCTTTATATATATAAAATTTAACCTTTTTATAAGAAATGACTGACATGTAAAAGTCTGTAAAGTTGTATTTATTTAATGTATACACCTCAGTGAGTTTGAGGTATAAGTATATACCCAAGGAATCATCAGCCTATAAAGGCCATAGACATATCTATTGCTTCCCGGTCACCCCATGAAGACTGTAGACCTGTACATCACCTTCCAAAGTTTCCACCAAATTTCTCTTATCCTGTGTATGTATATTTGGTAAGAAAAGATATGCAAGATGTATATCTGAGAAAATGTTAGGAGTACATGCCCGCTTTCTCTTATATGAGAAACGCAAACTGTAAATAAGCAGCAAAATATTAAAAATAGATAATAGGAAATAGGGAGTTAGGTTTCTGTTTTGTTTTTTTTTTTACAAATGGGAAGGGGACCAAGAGATGAAGGGAGCAGGGCGAAAGGAAGGAGAAAGAGATGCAAAAAGAATTGGGATGTGTTAAGTGCATGAGCAATCCAACCATTATGTGCTGCAAGCATATATTAATAAAAAGTAAAAAGCGAAAAACAAGCAGAACATGTTAAGAATATAAATAGAAGAATGTCAGCTATAGGCACAGAGTGTCAGCTATAGACAGCAGACTGTCTAGGGGTCAGACTAATCTGTATCATGTGACTGAAATTTTGCTCCCTTTGACTATCAAATATTTTGTCTGTATATTAGTTAGAACATCCATGTGACCCATTTTAAAGGTTATTAAATATAAAAGTTAGGAAATGTCCTTCATTCTAATACAACCACCTCTGTAATTATGGCAAGAAGAATAGCTGAGTCTGATCAGAGCCTGATGTATCCATTTAACAATACTTCATCTTACCTTAAACAACAGTGTCCCCGACCACGAATTCATGTTAGGAAAGAAATCCTGGGGGAATGCTTGCCATCTTTTGAACACTAATCAATTTCCTGTTACTAGACCACAATACCACTGTACAGTCCCATACCATGTAATGATGCTTTAGTCATCAACAGACTGAATATACCAGTGTTCTATGCAAGATTACGTCATCTAATGACATCACAGCTCTGTGAGTTTGTGTAAGTGTATGCTGTGGTGTCTGCTCAAGAATGAGATGGCCCACCAATGCACTTTTTTCAGAATGTATTCCCCTCATTGAGGGATGCGTGATTATACTTAATGTCTAATTAAGTATAATCACACTTAATATAGAATTAAACTTAATATATAATTATACTTAATATATAATTAATACATAAAATAAAGGTGGAGATATAGAATATTTAATAATTTATAATTAATATATAAAACAAAGATCGAGATATATAATATCTAATAATAATATTATAATATTTGATATATGATATTATATGTATAATATATAAATTAAATATAGGGTCAAATTTCCTATGCAAGGCCAGGAAATTTTTATACCATTTATTGTCTTTTGCTTACTGAAAGATTTATGGCTATAACATTTAAATAGCATGCTACCATTTTTTAATACTTTATCTGTCTTATTTGTGTTTTGTAAGCTGTCAGCCATTTTTTTCACTCTGTGATCTATAAGTGACATATTTTTAATTATTAACTGAAACATAAGGTGCACTGCAAAAATTACTAGCCTAGTCCGTGCTTGACAGGTTTTAAAACTCTTCTATGCTTTTGCTTTCTTATATAAAAATGGGACTATTAATATTCACCTTGCACTGTGGTGAGGAACAAATGAATTAGTAGTGCAAAGTGTTAAACATGAAGTAAAATCTTTGCCATTTACTCTGAGTTCCTCATTATCAAAGGTAATAATATTTTAAAAGGAAAAAATAACAAAATAACATCAGAAAAGTCAAAAACAAAACAGCACAAAAATAATAAAAATGATACAGAATTTCAAAGCAAGATGATAGGAAATTAACAATGTTTGTTACATTATATACTGTTATCTTCAGTGAAGTTGCTCAGATTGCCAGATGTAAGAAAGCAGTGTTGATCAAACAATGAAAAAAGAATAAAAACTAAGAAAAAAATTAGAAATGATAAGAGCTTCATTAAACAAAATGAGAGGAATTCAGCAATGGTTGTTATATTTCATATTGTTGTCTTTTAATTACTAGTTCAGATTATCAGATATAAGCATGCAAAATTGATCAAAAAAAAATTAAGCATTAACTGTTCATTTCATTACCAGGTTTAGAATCCCAGGGCCTTTGGATCCATTGACGTGAATGAAAACATTCACGTCAGGGGATTAGAGACTGTCTCGTAGTATCTTTGCAAGCATCTGCTCTCCTCCACCTTTGCAAAGCCTTCCTGTCCCTCCCACCCCAGGTAGAACTGGTTCCATAGTCCTTGTTTTCATGGGTTATTCTGTAAATACCAGCATTTTCAACCTGGATACCGTTGAAGTGTGGGATTGAACAATCTTGTTGGTAAGTGTCTGTTCTGTTTACTATGGGACATTTATCAGCATCCCTACCCTCAATTCACTAGATACTAGTTTAACTTCCAACTGTGCAATTGTGGCAACCAAAGATATCTTCAGGTATTGCCAAATATCCCCTTGTGGGGAGATATTTGGTTGAGAATCAGTAGCTTATACCACTGTTATTCTACTTATAAGTTGTAATGTATTTATTTCATCTAATAAGTATTAACATAGCACATAGCAGATATTTTTTCTAAAAGCATGCTTATACTGACATTAGTAATTATGAATTAGGAACTACTATCACATCTAATGACACCTAATGATTCTGAGAAACTAGATGTTTAGAGCAAAGCTCATACATAGAGATTTCTCACTCAGGCAGTTTATTACAGAGTTCATGCTTCCAACAGCTCACTGTGCTCCTACTCCGGTAAGTGCATTTGTCTTTACCCTGTACAGCATAGACCCTAGGGACAGAGAGACACACTTCATTGCCAACTCTGATCCTAGAGCATTAAGCTCAGTATGAATGTTCAACTACATGAGTGAGGGCCTATCTATGGTCTTACCACATCACACACTAAGATTTAGAATCCAGGGTGTTAACTAATTTATAGATTAGGAAACTATGACTTCAGTAGATGAAATGGCTTCTCAAGGACAGAGGCTGTGGAACAGCAAAAGCAGGCTCAGATTCGAAGTTGTCTAACGAGCACTCCAGTGCTCTTTCCTGTTTCCCATGGTGTTTTCCTTTCGAGTTACAATAATGTCACAATCAAAATCAGCAGTGGCAGCCTGAGTCATTATCTATTTATTTTTTCATAAAACTAACTTGAATATTCATAAACAGTTATTTATTGCATTACTTTTTATACATGACAGAGATATTCAAAGCTCAAATTGTTTAAACAGTTCTGCTATAGCTCCTCCCACCAGCAAGCGTACTTTTCAAATCTTTCTCCATTCTAATTAGATCATTGGATTTTGTTTCTTTCAGAGTCAAGCACTTTGAATCTCTGCATAAATGACATCTCATTTGCTTATATGGGAAATAATAACTTGCTGACTTTTAAAACATCAGATGTAGTGGTAGAATTATTATGAAAATATTAGAACATTCCCAGCTTTCAAATTACATCCCTGTGGTCCTTTATATGCTTGTGCTTTTGTCTGCCAATATCTCTATGACAGAAGATAATTGTACAGCCACAATTTGGACTCATGATGACAGCAGCCAGAAAGAGTCTTAAATTATTTAGAAATATAAGTATGTATAATAAAGTAATAAAACAAAATTTACTTACATGGGAAAATAACTGATACTAACAAAAATAAATCGTGCATGCAAGTAGATATTCTTCATCTAAATTTTATCATTTGTGGTACAACTAAAAAGTTCTCTGTTCCCTCAAAGAATCTACTTACCAAATGACTATATCTTAAATTCCAGGATTAATTAATGATCCCTTTTCCTTTCGATGTTCTTTTAAAATCTAATAGCCTTGAGAAGGAAATGCTAAATAAAATTAATTCACATTGAGATATTAACAGCAGGGCACAGTGTAGAAAATTTCTATTTGTAGAGTTAAAAGACTTACTAACCTGACTTGTTAATTTGAACAAGTCATTTAACCTCTCCCAACTATGGAAAACAGAAAGGATTAAATTGACCCATAGATTCCTACTGTGAACATTAAATAATGTAGCATAAATGAAAACACTTTTTAGGGCTAATAGTGCTATTTTTAACCAGCTATTAAGCAATTCTTGTAACTAAAAGCCTAACGTGTATGATCACTGTATGCTCAAGATGGACATGTTTAAAATAGTTTCCCTTGACTTCAAAGTTTTAACCACAGTAATCCTGAATGCTTTGCTTTGTTTTATACATTTTTTTTTAATTATTGGGTTTCCGGGTTTTTTGGGTTTTTTGGGAAGGAAGGAAAAAAAACAAAACAAAAGACATAAGACTGACTAATATGGAACTACAAAAAGATTTCTCAAATGCTCACCTGCCTTCTAGCAATCATACTCCCTGCCAATTACCCATGGCCCCTTCAGACTTTTGGCTTTCCCCTTTACATTTGAGAAAATAAGGAGACATTTTTCAACACTTGCCTTTTCTAGTCCAAAAGGAAGTTATCTTAAGATGCAAACTCAGGGACATGCTATTGAAAATATCAGATGGATAAATCCATTATAATAAATGAGTCTAAGTAGAATGATTGTAATCCATGTACTTGGAAACCAATATATGAGCATAGCTGTCAATCTAAGCTCTAGTAACAGAGAAAACTGACTTATTGCATTTCAGGGATCATCACCTGAACGTTCTGTTTGTCAAGAGTTGGGAATTTCCCATCTGCCCTCTCTATAGAAAATCTCATTAATTTGAAGATCTCTGACCTGGTATTGTCGAAGTGTCAAGAAAAGAGAAGAACAAATACCTGACAACGGAGATTAGAAGCTGTTGGTTTCCAACCACTTTCTTGTATGTAGTTTCACAGTCACTCGCCCTACTCACCACGCCTCTCTGTCCGGCATTTTCACAATCTTTGTGTCAATCAGCTTTCCAGCCAATCATGAGCTAAGCATTCTCACCCCCCTTCATGACACTGAGGGAATTACTGAACCTATGGGAGTTAAATGTGTGCAGCTAAGATTCAACTTCTGATATTCTTATATTAAATATTTGATCCATACCGGTAAATAGCAAATGAATGAAAAGTAATGTAGCACATGGGCAAGTCTTCACAACATTCTAAAGGGCAACACTAATGGCAAAAATCTAACCTTGAAGTAAAACTTCAGTCCTCTGAACTCTATGGTTTTCTATTTAAACGTCTTACTTATTGTATTGCCTCTCTTTCATCAGACCCCCTTGAGCATCCACCTACTGGAACACTATGTTGTAATTCACACCAATCGAAGCATTCTATCTTTCCTTCATATTCATACATTTATTCGTTCATTCATTTCCTCGTTCATTCTTGCCTCCCAGAAATAGAGAAATATTTACAATGGGTGACTCCATGCTTTTCTGGTCAGCTTTTGTTAAATGAATCAAATATAGCCTTCCTTGGCTATTTTAGTTACTTCCCTCAAATCCCTGGAGATATAAATTATCCTTTCATAGCTCTTCACTCACACGTTTTTTATTTTAAGATTATTTTCCACACCAGGAGTGTATTTCCAGCAAGTGATATTCAGGGTCTGGAAAATAAGTTCTCACATAATAGAACCTTTTGTCACCTATTTCAAAGACAAAATCCATGTTTCACCCTCATCTCACTTTTGCTCTTACAGTCATAAACTTGTCCGTACTCATTATAATTGTGGTCACTGATACAGATAATCAACCCAGTATGTGAAGGGGTATTTCAGAGCTTTTGCAGGTCTTGAGTTCTCTGAGTAAAATTTCCTCGAGTTCACATAAAATTCTTGTACCTCCATGTAACATATTTTCAGTCTTTTATAGTATATTACTGACTCCTATGAAAAGCATTCCCATGCAGTACTCTTTTATTTTATAAATATTTTCTATCATTGCATCTTTAAAGGTAATTTTGCCTTTATTTACACTTTTTACTTTCCAAAAACCTGGAAAGATAACTCCCATACATGTCATCAAATTTTCTTCACTAGCAGCTCCTTACATTTCTTTAGTGTATTTGTCAAAACTATTAAACTGACTTTCACACAATGTTATTAGCTAAAGTTTAGATGATTTTTGACTTTACTAATTTTCTTTCAATTCCAAGATTTAATCCAGGGTACTACATCACATTTAGTTGTCATATGTTTAGTTCTGTGATAATCTTTTCTTGTTTCTCTCAACTTTGACATTCTCAGTGATTATTTGCCATATATTTTATAGGATTTCCCCTCACTGGGGTTTGTCTGATATTTTTCCCACAACTAAACTGGAATATGGATTTGCAGAAGAACACTATAGAACACTTTCTCCTACCATCGTATCAGAGGTGTGTAACCTCTGCATGAGATTGCTGTTATGTTACCTTTCACACTTGGCTGATGGATAACTTCACATTTGTACAACAGTTATTACTGCTCACTTTCCCTGTGCTATTCCTTGGTATGAATTATTGAGTCCAGAATATCCTCAATAGGAATGAAGGGAATTAAAATTCTGCCTTTCTGAAAACTGAATTAAATACACTTTTCAAAGAACACTGGTTGCTTCAAAACCAGTGTTTGTTACTTTGTATTTTATCAGATTTATTGAGTGAGTACTTTATTTACATCATCATGAAGTCATGTATTTGTTTTATACTTTAGGCCATACTGTAATGCAATGGTATTTATTGCTTTGCTAAAATTGTTTGTCTCTGCCACTGCTTTTATTTTATGTCCTGTTAAAAGGAGATTTACTAACCACTGTCTACTTGGAGAATTATTATAGTCAATATTTAATCAATCAAATCAAAATGAAAACCTATAAAAATACAAGCAAGCCTTTGTAGAACAGGAGCTCCATGAGGGCAGAAACTATTTGCTCAGCTCTTGGGTCTCCAGTCTTTAGAACAGTGTCTGAGGTTCAGTAAATGTCCCCTGACTGTTTGGAATTCACCATTGAAAAGTACTACATTCTCTTAAATGGCCTGATAAAATTACTTCCTATGATAATTGTACTATCTGTGGTTATCTTAGTTCAACTAATTTCTGTCATAAAAATGCACATGCATATGTATATATGAACGTGAATGCGTGCACACACACACACACACACACCATCTGTTGTGAGGTGGGGAATCAGTGTTCACTTGTCATCGGTTTCCTTCATCTCTTCCCTTTACTCACCAACCTCAGCATCCTGTCGAGTCTTTTCCTATCCAGCCTTTATTCCTTTAAGTCTGTAAGAGCAAGTTTCACCACTATTCATGGAGAAGGTTGTTGATTACAAGACAGCAGTATCTGCTAGAAATACTCAAGCCTGATTGTAGGGAAATGATGATCTGGTGGTTCCAGTGGCTTTTATTTGTGCTCAAAGATTTACAAATAGAAGATGCCTTTCACATATATAGATACTCTCATAAAATACTTTCTAATCTATGCTATCTCACTCATCATTTATTGAATAAGTATAAGTTGAGGTTTTACTATCTGTTATATACTCTTAGTATGTATGAGAAGACCGTCTACTGATATCCCCCTCGCTCAAAAGATTTTAGGAGTTGAGTGAAAATAGTTTCCACATTAATTTTGTCATAGATATCTATTATAAAAAGGTAAATTCATTTAAAGTCTGTCAAATGACTTTCCAGTGACATAGCTGGAAACTTCCATGGAAAAGTAAGGAATAGTGTTCCCTTTGAATCCCTCAGGTTTTACTAAATACCAGTAAACAACATCCCCTTCAGCCCTTGTTTTATTCATTAGTAAAATTGAGAATATAGTTCAACAGCTTCAAAAGTCTACTCCAGATGAAGGACTCTGTTTTCTAATGAGATGAACAATCACTTTGAATGAACAGACTTGAATTTAAGCCTTGATCCCATTGTTTTAGGCAGACTATATAACATCCTGAAACTCAGAAAATGATTCAATATAAATGACTTCCCAGATGTTTTCCAAATATATAAAACTCTAATTAAAATATACTTACAAGTGTTGTTTCCTCCTTGTGTAATCTCCTTGTAGCCTAGAAAAACAAAACACATAAAAATTTTTGAACTAATAGACATGGTGTAAAATTCTGAGCCCATCCTTAGCCGAATTGCTTTACCCATTTGGGATTCAATTTATTCACCTGCAGATATGGAGCTGATATGCTGATTCTTCTCCTGATTATTTGGTGACTAAATGAGATTATGTACAGAAAATTTCTGATTCAAATATGTCAATGTATGATGCTTCTTTCTTTTCTTTAGATGATATCTCAATATTGGCTCTGTTTGTTCAAAGGAAATAAAAAGCATTACAACAGAAATCTGTCCCAATGGAGACAGCATGAGCTTCAGAGAAAGGGAGATCCAGGAGTAAATCCTGGATCATCAGTTCACTAATTCTGGCAATGTATCACCAGGCTTCTCCAGTTTTCTCATTGATAGGAAGTACAAATAGTCTTGGGAGGATTAAAGAAAGTTATGCATTCAAAACTTGTGTTTCTATTTTTGCAAAAGGATCGTGAGAAATGATAATTTTAAATTATGAAGTGAATTAGGTTTCTGCTTCACTGTATAGATGAACAGTACCTCTGAACAATCATCAGGAGGAATATTCTGAATGATGGCAGCATTTAGTTTCTTTATGGATTGAGTCTCTTACTCATTTATTTAATTAACACTGACTCAGAACCTGCTATGTGCTGATGTCTTCTGTGGTTTGTATTTGTTCTGGGCTCTTTGAAAACATTCTTTCCTATGAATTTTAAAGAGATTTCAACAAAATATCATCAAAGGAAGTAATAATGACATTTAAAATATTTGGTTCTAGGATTATTAATTGTAAAGGTATACTTGATATAAAAATAAAATGTAAAAATCATATAAAGACAGCAATCATTACATTTTCAATGATGCCAGCTAAAGGTTGTATACTACTTTGTATTTGGAAGTGGCTGAGGTTTCATAGATGACAATAAGGTTTGCCTCAGGTAAGTCAGATAAACACTGAAATTTTTTCTTTAAAGCATCTTAGAAATACCTGAATTTTCTGTAAACTTTTTGGATGTTTCCCCTGTTTGTGAAAAACACGAGCAATTGTAACTCTGGAGCAGAAAAATTCCAGCAAATGTTAAATACAGATCTTGTCTCTGTTCTTAGTCAAAACAGACTTTCTATAGGCTTGTGAAACTGAGGTCAAGCCTTTCTTTCCCCCAAATACTAACTGTGTACTTCTTAACATATTTATATGTCAATGATAATTCTCTTTGGAAATTAGCCTACAGTGAACTTGCTATTTGAGGACGAGCTGTCTTTTTCAATTCTCAATGCATGATTATTCATCCACTAGACAATGTGGCAAGAAGGAAAAGATAAATGTATATGCGTCTGGGACAAAAAGATGTGAAATGTGTGACAAGGTGTTATGATTGCTGGCTTGTGATGTTAAAAGATAACTGTTAGAACTGGGTTCAACTGAATCAAACAGATTGGCTTTTACCAGGAACATACCGTTTCCTATTTATGTGGCCTTGGAGGATGTTCTCTAATGCCTTTAAATTTGGATTCCACATTACACAAGTTTGAGTCAATTCTGTAATGTGTGGGATCTCCTAGTGATTATATTGAGTAATGGGTTGAAAGTGCCTAATACCATGTTTGGTGTAGCGTCAGGATTCAGTGAGCGCTTGTTATGTTAGCACTATCATTTAAATTTAAGAGTTATAATGATGGTTGAGAGAAGTAAGCACAGGAAGATACGCACAAACCCTTCCCATTTTCAGTTTTGTACCTGTTTCATTTTCTAGATATTTTCAGAATATTCTAGCTTCCTTTGATCATTTTCACTCTCCATCCCATTTTGCAGCATGGCTCACCCTGAGATTGGTTCTTGCAGAGAATCTAGAGAGAGCTTGTGGTCCAGAGATAAAAATAAATAAACAGCAAAAACAATAAAGACATTTTGGTGGAAACTTCCTGGGCTTTGGAGTCGAGGAGAGCTGGTTTGGATTGTTCTCCATCATTTGTTAGCATTGTGATCCTACACGTCTCATAGTCTCCTCATCCTCAGACTGTTATCACAAGGGACAAAAAACACAGCCATGTGCCAGGAGCAATATAAAAGTTTAACAAGGTAAAGCACCCTTAAGAATCAATAAAATGAAAAAGAAAAATTCAAATAGAATAATGAACAGAAGATATGAGCAGGCATTTGAAAAAAAAAGAAACGTAAATTACTTACAAGACTTTTAGTTTCATTAGTAATATGAAAAATGCAAAAGCAAAATCAGTTAATGAGATAGATACTCTTTTCCCCAACAGAGGAGCAATTTTTTGAAGTCTGACAATGTCACATATTGGTGAGGATGTGGACGAACAGAAACCTTCCTCCACTTATTGTGGTGAGATCACAGATTATTACAAGTATTTTGGAAAACTATTTGTCATTAATAAGTAGAGTTAGAAGTTTGCACACATTGGAACCTGACAATCTTGCTACCTTTTCTTTATATAGAGAAACTACTGTGGAAAAAAATAGAGAATCTAAGGATAACTGACATTTCCCCCATCTAGGTACCAATGGTTTTATAATATTTTTTATTCTGTCATAAATTCTGTGAATATGGCTCTGCACTCCAGATAAAATATTCATGTGATACAATACTAGTAGCTCATACTCTAGGGCACCACTTGCAACTCCATGATTTAATTAAGTACTATCCCTGTACAGATTTATGTACAATGTGTCAATTATGCATCCAGAGGGAATGTTGGATGCCATTGTCAAAAGGACAAGAGAGGGTTGGGTAGGTATCTGCGTTACATTCTGTCTCAGGTTTAGTAAAACCATTTTATCCTCTGCTGTAACTTAGCCCCAGGTGGCGTTTCCAAAAAGATTCATAAATTACTCTTCAAATAAACTTTATTCATAAGTCACTAGCTTCTAATTACAAATGTTGCACATTTGACACCAGATCCCCAAATTCCCCTACCTGTTTGTCAGATTCCATTTTATTGAATGTTGCAAATATCATGGTAGAATATGCTACCACATATTTCCACTGTAAAAGACTTCACAAAAAGCTTTTAACCAAGCCCTGTGTGACACATCTGTGACCTAGTGAGTTTGCCCCTTCACAGGGAAAATCACTGACACCCAAAGCACTTGCAAACTCAGGGTTGGAAATCTCCTTCCCAGTGTGTTGATAAACTAACCCAGTGGTGGGGAACATTTTAGAGCTTTCAATGACATAAGCAGCCTACTAGGGCACGCATGTCGCTGGTTCACCACCACTGTTCTAACCCATTGTTCTATATTAGCCCTAAGGCAGTTACATTTGTTCTCTAACGTGGTTATGTCAGCATTACCTGTCATAATACTTATGTAAGTTTTAAATTATTGCAAAATTAAATAAGTAGGCCATCTGCTATCTAGGTTGTTGTTGATGTTATTCTTGCTTCTGTTTGACAATAAAGCTTATATTCTAAGATCCTTATCCATTCATAAAAGTTCGTATCTGACACTCTAGATTCAAGAATTCTATTTTTTAATAATAAAATATCATGATATTACAAGTATAACATTGTACCTTTTCTGGGAGAGCCTTTCCAAGTTTAATATAGCAGTGGGGATTGTGTGATTTCCAAGAGCCCTCTCATGGGTTCTTCAAGTTGTCTAAAAGTAGCTGAAGAAAGAAACTTTTTCCTTTCTAGTTGCCTCCAAGAAAGACACTCTATTTACAGACTAGTTTGGAGTTTACCTGAGATAATACCAACTATGGCCAAGATATATGCTTGCCAACTTAAATGTGGTGCCTACAGCCCCTTGTATGCATTCCTAACATTTGTTCTCCAGATCACATGATGGGTTTGTCAGCACTTCTGATCTTTGGAAAGGACCATCATGCAAGGGTCCTGGCTCTAATCACTCCCAGTTTTCAAGTACGACTCCTGTTGCCTAAGTGTGCAGCCTTTTGTTGCAAATCAGCCGTGTTCTGTATCATGTAAGTTGGACAGCAATACTTAAGGAGGTTCAGGATGGTTGGGGTTTACAGTCAAATGGATGATAGAGTCAGAGAAAAGAATCTTGGTATTGCAATGGAGAATTTGGAGAATGCCAGGGGATAAACGTCATATCTTCAATCTCTTTCTAATTAACTTGCAACTTGCTGGCGTCTTTATTAGCAGTTCACTGGAGCCATCTGAGCTCCTGAATCATTGATCAAAGTTAAGATTTAAGTGTCCTCTTCCACTCTAATAAAAATAATTGTTAGCATGTATTAAGACCATATTGTATACCAGAGGTCATATGAAGGGCTTCACTTTTTATTGACTACTTTCAATCAATGCTTTTTTTTTTTTTAAATAAAAGCAGGAAAACATTAACAGACAGACAACCTTTTACAAAATAGCAAAAGAACAGTACAGACAGTACAGAGTTACAAACAAAGTGGTAGGAAATTAACAATGCTTGTTGTATTACATATTGATTTGAACATTAGTGTGTAAAAAATCTTGTGGAGAGCTGTGAAATAGATTCCGACCTAATATCCTCCTCTACCTCTAATTCTGACTCAGAGTTCTGGGATAAGACCTCGAGATTTGTATTTATGGCAAGCTTCAGGTGATGGGATACTGTTGACCCAATAATCATACCCTGAATGGCTCTGCCAATGACTCTTTCAACTGAGCCAATGACTACTGTGATCACCCTCATTTCATATATTAGGAAACTGAGTCAGAAAGAAAACAGAAATAACTTTCCTAGATCAAGACATAGGAAGAGGTAGAATCAGGACTCAAGTATGCTAGCAAAATTCACTACCTCTACTTCTGCATGAATTATACTCTTCCGCCAGGTTGTATTTCCTCTTCAATTTGTTTGGTCAGTTAATTCCTTCATGTGCCTGGGTGAATTTGACTATACACCGTTGACACCAGTAGCAAGTAGAGAAAAAGCAAAATATTCTTACAAGTTTTTCCTTTATCAGAGAAACAGGAGTTGCTGTACAGATTGAAGAAATGAAGCCTTGGGAACATCTTCGGGCAATTTGAAAGTGTGGCTTTTCAGGTTCAGGCTGCCAGGGTCTGTGAATAGTCAGTGGGCCACTGGCATCATCCCAGGACCTCAGCAGGGCTGAGGAATTTGAATGGACAATATTTCTTTGCTGAATCCCTCAAACTAAAATTAATCATGATGGGGTATTGTTTAGAAATGTCAGGGTATCTACTTTCAAGTACTAGACTTCTTTTTACATAGAAATCTTGTTTTTAATGCAAATGATTTTCCTCGATGGGCTGAGTTGGGATGCCAAGGGCAGGTAGTTTAATCATAGTGATCCTGTGTTTCCTCGAGGTCATGTTACTTTATTTCTACTTTCTCTGGAATCCTGTAAGAGGATAGGGCATGGGGTAATCTGAGAATCTTATTTAAGCCTTGCTTCTAAATCCAGCTCATCTTGTGATTGCTTTTTTTTGTTTTTTGCTTTTCAAATATTCTATTTCTCTAGGTCAGGAACCCTAAGCAAGTCTGAGTTTTAGAAAGCAGTTTTATTAACATGAAAGTTACCTGGTGATATGAAGGTGAGATTATATAGTTAGTGCTGAAGGTCCCTGTAACTATAAGCATCAGATAAATGCAAAGCAAAGAAAAATCCAGTATTAATAAAAATGTGTGCCATTAACAGGGTATCAAATCAAGAAATGTCACAGGATGGATTAAGAGGGAATTTAGTGAACTCTGTGGATAGTGCATCGTTGCTTATGATAGTCCATGTGCCTACACTGGGTAGCCACTTAGGGTAATTGGTCTTGGCAACCATTGACCTGCAGAGATACATGGGAATAAGGGCATCTGCCTTTTTGTCTCATGTACTTCAAGCTCTGCACCTCCTGAAATACACTGTCATGACTGTGGCTGTCTTTCTAGGGGTCCTCGTGAGTTTATGTACAGGAATAGTCTATTTGTCTTTGAGAGCTTTTAAGAGGAACCCAACTCATGTGAGCACAAGTGGCTTCTTGCACTTCCAGCATTACAAGTGTGGTGCTTGAGTGGACAACATTCTGGAGTTATAATGCCTACGTTTGAACAGCGTCCCAACCTCTTAACTAGTTCTTTGATCTTTGTTAATTTAACCTGTCTGGCTTCAGTTTTCTCATCTATAAAATGAAGTGTATAATGTTGATGAGAGGATTAAAACATTTAGAAAGTACCGGCTCCTATACTGACTGTTACAATAAATATGAACATGAGCTAGTGCAATTGGAAACCACAAAATTGACACTAAAAGCAAGTGGCTGAGCCGCTGTGGTCCTTCGGAAATGTCTTATTTTTAGATGAGAAGACCCATAAATGAAAGGATCCTGAGATCTCTGTCTAAGTATTCTACGAGTTCTCTTTACTCTGGACTCCATACTGGCCTCAGCTTGGAAATGAGTTGGTGTATTGCTGCAGCGACTCTAAAGAGATGCATTGCAAAAAGCAGCATTAAGACTTATCTATTCAGTGTAAGTACAAATTTCTAAAATGTATGTATTCTCCTTTGTAAAGGTTTCCCCTTCAGTGTATTGGCCTATTTTTCTCTCTAGGAATGAGTTTTACCTAGAGCTGACACTTCTTCATCTCTTACCTGGGTTGTGAGTATGACCTGAGAGAAAGTCCATTTGAATCCAAATTCATGTCAAAGTATGGTTGCTGAAGGGCTTGAACTATACTATGTTTTGGACTACACTAAATTACTTTGGTTCATTTGTTTTTTGAGACAGGGTCTCCCTATATAGTTCAGGCTGCCCTTGAACTCACTGTTTAGTCCAGGCTGGGCTCAAGCTCATGGCAATCCTCCTTGCTCATCCTCCCAAGTGCTGATGTTATAAGCATGTGCCACCATGCCGCTATGTCTGGATGGCTATGTTGTATTTCATTTTTAATGTGAAATTTTTAAGGCAGTGTGATTGTTATCTTTATCACAACCCTACTTGGAATTATGCAGTATCTGCACCCTTTGTCAGTCACAGCTGAGTTCCTCTGGTCTTGAAAAATGCTTGAAAATCAATTAGAAATCAAGGAAATGACACAGGTATGGGACTGTGCTTGTCCTAAACTCTTCCGTACATAAAGAGGAAACCATGGAATGCAAAGAGAAGGGAAGGGAAACTGTTGCTAGCTATCTCTTGTATGTGATACATGAGATTCGCAGGTAGGTTGCCCTCTCTAGTACTTAAACACATCCACACCCAGGGACTAGATGGCATGGTTCAGGCCTGTGAGCATTGTATCTATGGCTAACTAATGTAGTTGGTCATCCTACATCTTTTTTTCATGCAATGCAAGCTAACTAAATTAATCCAACACAGTGATCAAATTTCTTTTGGATCCAGTCATGGTACCTCATTCAGATTAATCAGAATACCTCTTTCCATGTGATTAAAGGATCTGCAGATAGATAAGTTGAAAGTATCTTTAAAAAGGTCAACAATGTTTCCCAAATGCAATCGGTTAATTAAATACAGTTGTGACCATGCAGAAGTCATATGCAGTCAGTGTGTCCCTATTCTCTCTTAAAGATTGCCTGTTGAATATTGAGGGGCAAAATAATTATCTAACTAGAACACCCATTTTCACAATTGATTTTTTTCTTAAATTGTGTCATTGTGTGTGTTTGTGTTTGTATATGTGTGTGTGTGTGTGTGTATAATCAGACCTGGGATCAGAATGACTCTATGCTTCCTTTAACAGATATTTAGACAAATTCAGAGCAGTATCTCTATCCCACATTGAGTGAGGCTTTTCTTGTGACTGTCCCACCTGTTTTCTTGCCTTAAATGTTAGGCACAATTACATAAATTAAAAAAATAGAAATGGTAGGAAAAAGAAAATTCAAGGGTCATTTACAGCAATCTCTCAAAGGCACTTACATAAGTATTTAATGTTTTCTGCATCATGGTAATATCCATCTCAAATTCATGAATGTGTAGCTCAGAAGCTTGTGTAAATATTCAAAAATGATTTTTCTAAATACTGTAGTTTTGTTCACTGTACCTGAGTCAACATGCAAATAAGCTCATTATGTTCCATGAAGCAAAAAACAGTGTATTTATGTTTTCCACCAAATGGGGTTTCCTAACTGAAGTCACTGTCTCTTCAGATGAAATCAGTGTCCTAAAATTTAGAAATTATGAATTAATTACTAATAACAAACTTTTCACATATCTTTAATGCTTTGCCAAACACCAGCGTGATTGAAAAGCTGATATTTAACAGAAAGAAGAAAGGATAGATCTTGAGGAGGAATCAGACTAACAAGGCTAATAGAGTAGAGCATTTCTGTGCTAAATTCCATCTGAACAATCCTTTTTTTTTAAAGGTCGGAAGCTCATACATACTTGGAATTTTTGCTCTCTGCCTTTGATTTAGAGCGCAAAATCAAAAGCCTGCTCTGTGAAAAGAAGTGCATTTGAGCAACCCAGGAATGTGCTGAAGCCTTTCTACAAATTAATCTCTTCTTTAGTGAAGTGAAACGTTGGGACCATTCAGAGACAGTGGGGAGGGGCTCAGGGGCTTGAATTTGAGCCAAGCTTAATGAGAAGGAGTTGGAGGCAAAATGGAATTGAACTGTACCTTGTTAACTGGTGAAAGCTGTGAATGAGGTGGGCTTACTGGCCAAGAATACCCTTTGTTGCAAAGAACTATGGTGGTTGTGTTGAGGTACGTTTTGCCATCTGTAAGCATCGAGACTTACATATTTTAAAATTTTCATGTTGAACAAATTTTGAAAATAATTTTGTAATTCTGATGTCTACATTTGCTGCTGGGAAGACACACATGTTTACGTTTCGGTAGAATAAGCCTTTCTTCATTGGGTCGCTTTCCTGGGACTCTTTATTACTAGCCATGCTGTCAGGTGCTAGAGGGAAAGAAGTGACACTCACAGCCTGGCTCTGAGGGGCACACACTCCAGAGAGCACTGCTGGCATCCACAGCTGCAACAGGAAAAGCAGAAACCAAGAGGCCAAGTGTGCCCGAAGCATTTAGCTGAAGTTCTCTCAGTAAATCATTCCTCTTAGGGACCCTCACATACCTTTCCCAGGGAGACCTTTCTGTTTGGCACAAGTGCTGTGTACCCCACACATTTCTTCTATAGAAAACTTGCTAAGCAGGAAGTCTGGTAACCTTGAGAATGGATGTTCAACTAGGAATCAAGACCTCTCTAGGTTTTATGATACAGAAAAAATCATCCTGAATAAGACACTAATGTATTTTTATGACTCACTGTCCTATTTTGTCCTGTTCTGAGGTACCCAGCATCTGCTGATTACATTTTGTAGTGGCTTAATATGTTTCTCAAATTCAAATTATTTATGTAGTGCTTTTAGAGTGTTCAGAAGACACACCTGATTTTGGTGTATGTATTCTCTCTCAAAAGCCTGACCACTAAAATATTTAATGGGTAGAATAATTATGTATTTAGAAGGGCCATTGGCCTGAGTGTAGAATCACAAATGTCTTTCAGGTGACCCTTCTAATGTGAGTACGATGTGCACTGGAGTGTAGGAAGAAAATATTAAAAGTGGTTTATATTTGCTTTGTTTCATCTGCTACTGGTTCTTGGTTTTATATATCTAACACTATGCCACTATAATAGTATATAAACACAAACATATAATTTAGTAATAAGTACATATGGAGAGTGCATGTTGAAATTTTAAAATTGCATTCATGTTGAAAAAATCAGGAAACCCTTATTTTAAGGAGGAAAAATTAAACTACTGAAAATACTTATGTTTCTCTAGTCAAAAGTAATAAAGTTTCCAGAACCATGTAAGAAGGCCATTTTTCAGCACAGTTCCATTGTCTTTAAAAGGAATAAAAGTAACCCCTCTAAATATAAAAAGTAGTGTCTGTTGTCATTTGTCAATTTTAATTCATACCCATTTGGGACCTGGGACTTCATAGGAGTTCTCAGAAAATTAAAACTCTGTTTTTAATATCGGCTTTCATGATCTTTTCACTGCATGGAAAAGGTTACAAAATAAAACACATCAATGAGTTCTCCAGAGTGATTCTTGACTTTGTATGATATTTGCACCTTTATATCTGTTTTTCTCCCTTTCCACCTCACTGTGACCTCTAGAGAAGTTGACCTCAGGATCTAGGTTATCTGTCTTTGGATTCTGACATCTGCCTGAATTTGATGAAGGAGAAGCCCTGATGAGGCATGGGGAGTGGAAGAGAAAGTGCGCAGTATTGATCACTTTAGGTGGGTAAAAGCCTCTGTCCCTTATTCTTCTCCTTTATACATTCCTGGGGGAGAGGTCCTGATACTGGCCTGCTTTTTGACTTTTGCACTTTGAAATAAAACAAGAAGAGTACTACTATTGCTGTTGCATCTCTTGCTACTTTTTTGAACCTTGTTCAGGGGTTGAAAATAGGCCTATCATTAAATCCTCTCTAATTGCCCCTTTAAGTTTCCATACATTTCCTGAGGTCCCTGATTATATCTCCAATTGAATTCAACCCACATCTATTACCAAGTTACAGAAGATGCATAGATGAATACTGTATACACTCTAATCTGGCCATGTCCCAAGATTTGTGTGTTTTTATATTCAAGAAAGAATAATGATGATGATTTTATTTACAGCAATTTTTAAACAACGCATACAAAAGAAATCTTGTAGTAGCAGAAAGTATCATACTCAGTTTTTCTTACTTGATGCAAACATATTCCTAGAAAAGGAAGCAACTATCTTCCTAAACAATGCCAATTTAGGATGTCACATACAAAGTTAGGATATTATTTTATGAACACAATACATAAGATATAGTGATAATATACTTAATAAAATAAAAAGATGAGTTAATTGGAAACCAGTTGCCAGACTTCCCCTGGCAATGTGAGCTAGACTCAAATCATAAGCACATATTCCAGTTTAATGGTTAAGATACACAGAAAGACAAGTTTGGAGGGGATGTATGACTTATACTACTTTTAGCTTTTGGAAAGAACTTAATATGCTACTACTAAGAATTATATCTAATGTTGATCAATTGCTTTTTTTCATGCTCTACATGTTGTAATGTGTTAAATTCTCAAAGCCACCCATAAAACATGTATTATTATTACTATTATTGTTATTATTATTATCCTTATTTGGTCAAGAAAGGAACTAGGGACGGAAACAATTTACCAAAGTTAGGGTTTTAGAAAACTTGGCTCCATATATAAACTAGTGATCCTAAAAGGTCAGCAGGAATAAAACACCGACTTAAGGAAAAATATGTTATGGGAAAATATAATGTTTGGTCCTCCCCATCATGTAATATATTTGCCTCAATATTAGAATAATTCAAGAGAGTTTTATTTTGAGACTTTCGATTTCATTCTAGGAAGTCTTTCTAACATTTACAGTTGGATTATTTCAGGAAGGGAGAAGAAAGAACTCTGGAATTCCCATAAATTATAAAAGGGGGATATATTTAGAAAGGGAAGCAGGTTGAACTTTTCTATAGTTTCAATATTAGCTTAAAAATCATTTTGAAATAAATAAAGGACCATTAAATTGGAGATACAATTGTCCAAGGACACTTTCAGGCTGGTCCATATCCACTAATGTTCTGGGATAGTTGGGGGACAAAGACAAATATTTTAACCTAATTTTAGAACAGTACATCAATTTGAATACCTACTTAAACAGACATTTAAAGTATTTCACATTGGTTATTATTTATCACATTGAACTGTAAGTTTTGCCTAGGAGGAAACAGATATAGTTGGAAAATTATAGTCCTAGCAGTGCATGGGCTCTGTGGTTTATCCTGTTTTGAGCAGATGTAAGAAACAAGATGTACTGAGCTGTGGTCTTCTTTGATGCTAAACAGGCTTTGCCTTGTTACCAAAGTGCTGCTGTGGACATCTTGGGCCAGGGTATCTTATGGATCAAATACATTCCTTCATAAGATCTCTTCCCAACTCCCAGGATTAGCCTGCATTTCTGAGACTGTGGTTCAGATTCTATAGAAAGAATATTTTCCTACAACGGAGAGTATGGGATGTATCAAAAGACTAAAACAGGGGTAAAAAAACATAGCCTTGCATGTCACGTGAGAGCATAAAGAATTAGAATGATTTCTGATGGAAAATTCCAAATTCCCTTTGAACAACTGCCTTGGGGAATGTCCTATAGAAAACACAGGACTTACGTATTATATGTCATTAACTGTGCTTATGATTTCCTTTGAGCGTTTATAGGTGGGAGTTAGAGTGTGGAATGTACAAATGCTATGCAAAAATTATAGTACAGTGATTGCTTCCTTTGGCAGTTCATGCTCCGGAAACTCATGAAACTACTGGCATCTCTGGTATGCATGGAAACTTCAGCTTTTACCTTTATTTAACCTCAAGGCGAAGCCTGACCCAGAGTCTGTCTCATACAGCTACTGTGATGGGCATTTTGAAAGAATGTGGAATTTGTGCACATGTTGAAAATCTCTCTGTCCCAAAAACACCTTCCTCGGCTTACCTCAGTCTTGCCAAGATGCAAGAGACACAGTTTCTGGAAAAGAAACCCAAAATCCCATGGGCCGGTTTAGTAGCAGTTGTAATAGCGGTAATAGTGGAGCACCTAACTTTTGCTAACAGCAGGACATTTCTGGAAAGTTTAGCATCAAATTTAATTCTCATAACATCCCACTCCCAAAGAAGTGGTATTGCTTCATCCAGTTTTTGGCTGAGAATACTGAGAGGAAAGTACTTAGTTAATCAACCAACAGTAAATAGCAAGTAAGTGACAGAAACAGAGATTGCTTAAAGTCGGTTCCAAAGTTGATGTTGCCAGCCACTATCTAAACTGTGTCGGGGTAGGGGCTGGGGATTTAGCTCACCGGCAAAGCACCTGCCTGGCAAGCGCAAGGTTGTGAGTTCGGTTCCCGGTACCAGAGAAAACCCAACAAAAACAAAAATACAAACAAACAAACTGTGTGGGGGCCTTTCTAACAAATGGAATCATCCCTCTGCTCAATGCATTTGACAACTGCAGAGTATTTAACACAGGAAGATTTCTTTGACTTAGAAACTCAGGGATTAAATATGGAAGAAAAAAGAAAGTAGGAATAATTTGACTCTGCTTGACTACATTCCTTGTCACTGGCCTTTGCTATAAATGAGCTTCTGAAATTGAGAAACTATAAATCTGTCCACCACCAATTTCCTAGGCCTGAGCCTGGGGATTTAGCTCAGCAGCACAGGGCCTGCTCTGCAAATGCAAGGTCATGAGTTTGATTCCCAGTACTGGAAAAAAACAAAAACAAAAAACAAACAAACAAAAAATTTCCTAGGCCTCTTCTGCAAACAAGGTAAATCACACTTCCCTAGCTTTTTTCTCCTTCTTGGGGAAAGATCTAATTTGTTCCTGTTTAAGGGTGATTACCATACGAAGGTAGATTGGTAAATTAACAAAGTAAAACTGCGAGAAAGCCTCAAACTCACCGTGTCTTTGAGTGAAAGCACAAACACCTCTAGAGTCTTTCATTGACTCATCATCCCTTTCTCCTGTGATCTCCATCTCTTCAGGGCATCATCGATCCAGCTTCTGACTCCTCTAGATTTTTACTTAGAGCAGCTTGAAGAAATGTTTCCATCCATCTCTCTAACTGGAACACCTGTGAAGAGACACTGTATTGGAAAAATTGAAGTCAGCAGCTAGTGATAAGAACTGAATTGTTTTGCCTCTGAATTCCTATGTTGTGACTAGGAATTAGTCTCTAGCTCCCTGTGTGACTGTTTATCTAGGAAGTAAATTTAAAGGAAGGTCTAAAGGAGTGTCTTAAGCCTCAGGATTGATGATTTTTCAGAAAGAGGAAAAAGAGACATTTTTCTCTCTCTTTGTGAACAGGAAGTGCCATCTCAGGTAAAGTGAGGCAAGGACAAATCTGAAGAAAACACTCACCAGAGGATGCCCAGGCTATCTTTCCACCCTCAGACTCTGAGAAAATAACTTGCTGTTCTCTAATCCACCAGGTCTGTGGTGTTTTACTAATTGTGGCTTAAGAAGAGTAACACAGCTGGAGAATTATCTTGACTCTTGGGTGTATGTGTTTTCTATTTAATATTTATTTGGCTTGCTTTCTCTTTCTTTTGTTTCTTTTGTTTTCCTTTTATCTATTTTCCTCTTTCTCTTTATCGCTTTTCTATGTTACTTTCCTTTCTCATTTTTTTTGAAAAAGCTCAATCACCCAGCTTTGAGGCAGCGGAGTTGGCCATATTTGGGGACAGAGTTCACATGATTTCCAATCTATTCTGTATTTGCTTTGTCTGAAGGATGTAATGGGAAGCTTTGATTACCATGATTTCATTCTTTCTTCTGAGACTTTCTTCACTAAACCATCCATTCTTCTTCCATTCCTTGGTTCTCACTGCCCAAAATGTTCAGTCTGTACTAAGTAAATGGGTATTTCTCTCTTTGTCTATATCTGCTCACTACCCTGGACATAAGTACTGTGTAACTAGCACAATAAAATGTTCTTATTGTAGACAGAAAATCTCTGTTCTTTGTTATGGAATGAATTGTGCTCCCTTCCCTCACACATTGAAATCTTACCTCCCAGTTCTTTGCAGTGTGACAGTGTTTGGAAACAGGCCTTCTAAGAGTCAGTGTAGTTAAAACAAGACCACTTGAGAGTGCTCCAATCGAATCTGACTGGTGTCCTTTTGAGAAAGGCCAATTAAGATTTACAGTGATGCACCTAGAATGCAAATACGCACACACATGAAAAAGGACACATTAAGCGAACCTGAGAAGTTAGTTATTCCCAGCTTAGAAAGAGGAAACTCCAGAGAAATCCAGTGCTGACACCATGACCTTGAACTTCTAACCTCCAAAAACTTTGATAGCATGCACTGTTGCACCACCCATGCAGTGATACTCTGGGATGGCAGCTCTGGTAAAGTGATTTATCCCCTTCCAGCCTTTGGGGACATTGTAAGAGGTGGGAGTAATTTCTGAGGAAAGAAAACCTTCTCAATGCCTTTTCTATCACATAAGTCAACAAGAGTCTAATTTAAGTTTTGATAGCGAAGCAGGGATTTTATCCTGGCTTTACTTAGAATCATAAAATTATAGTCTTAGATATTATCTATCCTAATTTCCTAATTTTTATGTAATGAAATAGAGGCACCAATAAATGAACTTACTCCCCTAAGGTCCCACGTTAGTTGGTGACAAAAATCTTGAGTAGAATTCAAATATACCAACTTCTGGTTCTCTATTCCTGCTATCACATATATAAAACATTCTTTCTTGCTTTTATATGTTTTGCAATCAATTCTGTCATAGATTCTTCTTTTCTAATCTCTAGAGTGTCTGTGCTTATGTTTTCAAAATATTTTTATTTTCTTTTAAGTGTTTACTTTGGTGTATATTTTCTCTACTCGGGCTTACTACCTTATAAACTAAATGGCTTTCAGAAAACACTCTAATGATTTTTTCATCTCTTGGATTCTTTTACACAGTTAATAAATAACACACACTTTCCACCTATACTGTTTCAACTCTCTTAAAATTTGATTGTAAAGAAATAAACAGACCCCATTTTTCTTTATTAAGTACACTGAATTACTCATTACTGATCTTAATTAGTTTATGGTCACTGTCCTTGAATTTTCTTCACTTCTGCATTGCTAAAATTTTTCTTCCCTAACGTATAAAGGAAGGTCTGTAGCTGTTTCCATTTTTAATTATGCTTTCCCAAGCCACAAAGGAGCTTTTGTTGTGCCCTCACAGGGACTGTTGACGCCTTGTGAAGTCTAAGGATGGCTTTGTCAGATAGAATCTTGGCACAGCCTCAAATGCATACTCAATCTTCATATGCTGCTGCTATGTATAGACTTGTGAGGTACTTTGTAGGCATTTTGAAGACCATCTCTGATCTTTTTAAAATAAGGTAATTTAATCACAACATCAAGTTGAAGCAGGGTGAAATCTCTTTTTTAATGATTAAAAGTGGGTTTGAATCAAATGGTTATGACGAAGATGAAAGTAAATGTTTCTGGAGCACTTTACCAGGCACAAAACCATCTCACATACGTGACTCCACAGGCTCTTCATGCTAGGCATGTAAAAGCTTCCAACATGAATGAAGTGATTTTCATTTTGCAGGTGATCAGATGAATAAGGAGAAACCTGAAATACCAGACTGAAGGACAAAATCACTCTTAGCAATTGAATATTCTTGTTTTTAATCCCTTCCTCTTGGCTCTCCTGTATGGTCTTCCTTGCACATGGAATATCTATACCAGTTAGGATGTTACTTAATGAAAAAGAGCATTCCCTAAATCTCTTGTAGGGTATAAGGAGAGAAAAAATAACCTTAAATTAATAAAAATTACCTGTAATGTTCAGTTATTATCAGACATTTCTGTTTTTTACTTGCTAACTCAATTTCATGTTTAAATTAGCTTATAATTATAATAGAACTTTAGTCTTCAGTTTACTCTGATCTGGAGTTTTGTTGTTTTATTATTGATTTTTTTGTTTGTTTAGTTTTGGTACTGAGGGTCAACCCAGGGTGCTCTATTACTGAGCTATTCTCCAGCCTTTTTTATTCCTTAGTGTGAGATAGTGTCTCACTAATTTGCTCAGGTTGGCCCCAAGTATCTGATTCTTCTTTTTCAGTCTCCCAAGTAGGTGGGATTGTGAGCTTTGTCATCTCACCTGGCTGTGACCTAGGGTTTTGTAAACTCGGTTCTGACTTCCAGTGCTATGCAGCTTCAGAAATATGCCACCACTCACATTTCTGAGCCCTTCACACTGGTCATTAACGTTCATTGGACAATGTGACCCAGCTTAGCCTTGCGGAAAGCAGTGATACTGTAGATATTAGTAGCTTTTCAGATCCAACATTGGAGCTGCCTTTTATCAGTCAGGCGAGGTACCTAACCTGTTAAACCCTTCTTCAATAATTTTTTAAAAGAGCATTTATAGTATCTTCATCATAGATATGTTAGAAACATCTATTACAAGAATATATGAATATTTCTCTACACATTGAGAGAACTTTTCTTCCCAGAAACTCACCTTCCTAAAAGGAAAACTAACTAGATATAAAATTCTAACATTTTTGCCTTCATTATGAAGTTCAAATTCTTATTTAGTCCCGAGAATCCTTTACAAGTTCAAGCCATTTTACCATTCCAAATCTATCCCCCTCTACTTCCGGCCACAGGGACATGCCTGCCACCCCTGCCGTGTACTTTGGCCTGCCCTTCCTTTACACTGAACACTTTATTTTCTTTCTCTTGCTGCTAATCATTGGAAGGCCATCTCCAGCTTCTGTGAAAGCCCCACTTTCCTTCAAGGTGAATCATAACAAGAGTGGATTGCTTTGCCTGATTTCTCCTATATCTACAGAAATTTCTGTACTTAATTGTACCTATTGCCCACACCCCTGACTCTGCCACAAAACTTCAAGGTCCTCATAGTAGTGTCTCACTGGATTCATTTACACTGCCAATCTCAGTACAGCACCAAGTATGAAGAAAGTACTCAAGTGTTAGATTGAATGGAAGTCATTAATTAATCCTTCACCTATTAGAGATACCTAGTATACTATACTATGTAGCCAAGAAATGCTTTGGACTACAGAGCTTTGTCTGTAACATATTAAAGCTTACTGAGTGAAAACTTAAAAGATAAAACACTTGACCTTTCTCTGTTAATTTGGATGATCCAACACAGTCCGCAGAATGGCACATGGGCTCAAAGACCTTCATCCTTTCACCTCACAGGAGAAACAATGTTCAAATCTGAATTAATGAGAATAGTGTAAGATTTCTTCAGAAACTGCTGAAAAACTGTTTAAAGAGCTGTTTAAAATCATTTTGTCTTATTTAATTGGTTTAAATCATAAATGTCTTATTTAATTGGTTTCATTCTGGTGATTTTTAATGTCATCTCCTCTGAAGAGATATGAAGATGGAGTTTGAGTTTGAAAATTTTGAAAGGTTCAGATAAATCACATCTTAACTCGTTTTCAGTCAAATAATAATTTAAATAAATTTATTTTGTTTTATGTTTGAACTGTTTCAACAAACTAATATCTATAGGAAGAGCAATTGTTGTAAGGTAAAATTAAGATATGTTTAGGTAAATGAAGCTGACTCTTTATTTTCATACCTTCTCTTTTTTCTATTTGGAAAATCCAATTTGAATCTTACTAAACTAAATCTATAGAGTTAAATAGTTCCTTGGAGTCTGTTTGTCCATCCCTCTTAAGTAACTAAGATTCAATGAACTGGTTTTGCATATTTATTAGTCATGGTGTTGGTGAACCAATAAGATATTTATTTACTTTCTCATCCATCCACTCATTCACTCTATATAAACACACTTCTTCTCTTAAGCAGAAGGAATATATAAGCTTATTAAAATATTTTTATTTATTTTTATCTCCTAGACACTGTAACTCTAAAAGCTGATGATTTCTTGTTGTAAGCTATTTTAAAACTTGTATTTCCAACTTTTAATTTATGTTTTGACAAGCTTTGAAAGTTTTGATAATTAAGCTAACTGGCTTGCTTTTTTTCTTTTTTTCTTTTTTTCTTCTTTTAGTCAATCCTTACTTTATAACTTTCCCTAATCATCTCATCCATTTGTGGTATGCTTTGTCCTCTTATTACACTTATCTGTTTGTTAAATTCACACTGCTTTTTGAAGATATAAAAAGAAACGGCAATAATGTTTACATACTTTCGTCGCACTTGTTTCAGTAGTGGAACTTCTGAAAATATGAATTTCACTTTATTAAGATGATAGAAGTGTTCCAGTTTCTTCCCAACAGGGCATTATAAACTTTCAAGAGCAGAAACTAAACTAATAAAGTAAAAGTTGAACTGTATTATGCACAAGAATAGAAAGGTGCATAATCAGACATATATGATGCTCTATTTCTGTTTTGCTTTTATTCACTTATTATGTCTGTCCTTCAGGTCTTCATTGTTTAATTCAACCAACAGAATCAGATATTAAATATTTACTGGGGAGGATTGTTAGATGAATGGGTCAAATGTTTTCATGCACATAGCTAAGGAGGGAAACAAGGAAAAACAATAAAATGCTATGGTGTATTGTGTATCAAGCATTGTGCTAGAAAGTTGAACATAGAATTGTATGACGGCAATGTATTCTCGGTCTAGGATGGGACAGATTCACCTCAGAAAGGTGTTATCAGATATCAGTGAAGGATAAAACCAGAACCAAGTTTGGGAGGAGAGTGAAAGAGTACAAAATAATGCAAAGATGTTGCAGGGTGGTATATAAAGTTTTGAGGATAATGTGTGCTTTGAAAATTGCAAACATATCAACATGGGTAAATGTTACATTAAGTAAGTGAATGTAATTAGAGTGTTGTGATTCATGTCTCTTTATCATACCACAATCTCATGCAGGCATAGGTGGGGCTTTTCTGAAGTGTCTGTCTCTAGTGTGTGTTGTGGGGGTCTCGGGTGTGTTCTTGTGGTTTTTTTTTATTGTGCTGTTCTGGTTTTAGCTCTTTCCCCCTGTGTGTGAGTGCTCTACTCTTGTATAATATATGGGGGAGAGAGTGTGTGTCTCTTTTTTTTTTTTGGCTTTTTGTATGTTTTGTTTTTGTGTTTTGTGTGTGCTGTGGTGTTTTTCTTTTGTGTGGTGCCTCTGTGTTGACACCCTGCTTTGGAGCCAGCCAACTACAAACTGAAACCTGTACAAACTGTGAGTCAAATAAACCTTTGCTCCTCTAACTTTGAGCATCAGTTATATTTGTCTCAGCAAGGAGAGAAGTAACTAAAACAGTGAGGTTTTTGTCAGCACAGAATATGTGCTGCCAAGTTTGGACTTTATGCTGTGAAAAAATAGAGTTCCAGAACGATTTTTAAATGGGAAAATAACAATGCTGCACTCAAGCTTGACATCTCACACTGTATACTTAATAACCATCTCAAATTGAACACGGGTCTAAAGAAACACATCAGTTTCTTTTGAAACTTCCCTTTCCCAGATTTCTCATCCCAAACAATGGCTAGGCCATCTATTGAGCACTAAAGTGAAAAATTTAAGAATCGTCTATACTTTTCTCTTTTCCTTTGCTTCACATTTAATTCCAGAAAATCTTCTTTAAGACTCTTAAATATATTCTGAATCTATCGAATTCCTTTCTATGCTCACTCCTAATAACCTAAACTGTTATTTGTTTCCTCATTCTCTGCAACAGCTGCCTACACAACTTACCTATATTTTTAAAATGTATATATTTTAATTCTCTTTATAAGAATTATTCTCAAATACTACTTTAATTTTCATGCTTACTTGCTTGTTTTTAAATGTCTCCTAAATTATCAATATCATGACATTAAAAACTGATCTAATTCACCAACACGTAGAACAATATCTGCCAAATAGAATACGCTTAGATTTGTGTTCCATTAATGGATGGAAATGTGAATCATTATCTGGAGAAAGGGGCATAAGTAAACAAGAGAAGTTAAAAGACTTTTAAAGAAAACTCGGGTTCTTTTTCTCACTACACCGGTTTTAGCTGCAGCTTGAATTGGTAGCCACTGGGGGAAAAAAAAAAAAAAAAATAGCAAGCAACAAGCAAACTCAAGTACCTCAGTTAATTCAATTTTCCTGCCTCCGAGCATATTTGTAGATTAGCTCAGAAAATTAGAAGAGTTAATGCTCCTGGGGCCACCCTTTCTGTGGATGGTGGAAGGGAAACAGAGAATAAAGATCCGCTTCATATTCTTCAGAGTGACAATCCCCAGGTTTGCTGTACCTACTTTTGCAGACCTGCCCTGGTGTCCTGAGCCCCCTTGCTCTCTCTAACAGCCCGCTCACGACATATCTGGGATTGACTTTTCTTTTTCACCTGAACCACTCTCGCAAATTCCTTATCCCTGCTCCCCAGCCCACCTGTGTGTAGGAGGTGAGTTCCACTCATAAGGAACTCAAGCTAATCCAAGACTTTTGGACTCATCTTTGCAAAGATGGTGAATATTTTCATGATCATTAGGTGGTAAAATTGAAGACTTTGAGATTATTTAATGGAATAACTGTTAAAACTTATGATTTGATTTGATTGACTTTTTTACTATTGCACAGGTTTAAAACTTCTATTCCAAATCTTTCATCATTTTCTGACCAGCCTTGAATTTTGCGAAGATTTTTTTAATGTGTTATTTTTTTCTTTCCTTCCTTTCCCTTCCCTTCCCTTCCCTTCCCTTCCCTTCCCTTCCCATTGCTTGTTTTCTCCTCCCCTCCCTCTCTCTCCCCTTTGCTCTCTTTCCCTCACCCCTCCCTCTCTCCTTTTCTCTCTCCTCTCTTGCTTCCTCTTTTTATTTCACCAACCCTGACATGTTTCCTGCTTTCAGGAGAAAATGTAGGCAGAATAATTCCAGAATGGTTCTCAGGGACATGTTAGTGTTATCCATGTACTAGGAAAGAAGCAAAGAGCAAATAAAACACATAGTCCTCTTTTCTAGTATAACATTTAAGTACAAAGTTTCACAAAGTCGCCAAATGAGGGGCTGAGGATTTAGCTCAGTGGCAAAAGCGCCTGCCTGGCAAGCACAAGGTCGTGAGTTCGGTTCCTGGTACCGGAGAAAAACCAAAAAAAAAAAAAGTCGCCAAATGGTGAAAGTATGGAGTTCAGAAAAAAAAAATTTTTGGAAAGCAACTACAGTTTCTTGCAATAAGCATTCCTTGGTGTAAGAAATAGTAAAGGAAAGAATATTCCACAGAGAAATAGGTACAATGAGAAAACAATAACAACAGGAAAGATGCCTGTGTGAAAGACCCGCCCATGTCTGTAAATATAGAGAACAAGTCTGGACCAGAAAGGTTCCAACAATTCAGCGCTACAATATTTTACAATATTTCCATTGACTACTAATTGGGTGTTTTTCATATGTAGTACTTTATGGTCAAATATATTGAAAGCTATTTTGAATATACATAAATATACTTTTTAATGCTGGAGAATGTTGAGATTTTAATATACTAATATGCTTTAAGAATTTTTTAAAAAGTGTACATGCTGTGTGGCATTTTCCCAAATTTATTTGATGTTTTTCTACCTTGAAGAACCACAGCAAATATTCTTTGGGAGGCTTTTTCTTTCTCTCAATGATTTTCTCCGCAAAGACTCTTACAGACTCCCTTGTCACACGCATCACTCATATTGCTCAGGGCTATTTACTACTTTATTCTTCTAAAGGTTATTTAACTCACTTGATATCTCTTTAGTATATGATACTATCTGCCACTTCTTCCATACAATTCTCATCTGCTTGTGCTTTATCCTCACCATTATTTCTTATTCTCCTTGTATTCATAGTCCTTCTCAATCTGTTCTTTATTTAACTACATCTTAAATATTTATATTATTCAGACTTTTTAATTCAGCCCATTTGCTACTCATCAATGAAACATGATTTCAAGCTGTTTGGCTGCTGTAAGGAAATACATAGTCTGTAACTAGGGAATCCTCTGTATCATTCACACATTCATTCATTCATTCATTCACTCATTCACTAAGCCTTTAATGAAATAATATTTTCCTATACATAATAATTTATGGTCAAACATGTGGCCTCATTATCCCAGCACTATCTGTATCTGGGAAGAAAATTAAAATTAAAAGAAATGTACTAGAGTTCAGTGGATGGCAAATAACAGAAATTTCACTGCTTAGTTTAAGAACACAAAGAAAAAAAATTAATTGGGCTAATATGGTGGCAGCTAAGAGAATCCGCACACAGAGAAGTGGTTGGGTCTTGGGAATAAATTAGAACAGATATTCCAATATCACCCCTTCTTTGTGTCTTGTTGAACGAATGTCAACAAAAATGCTGCATTTTTTTTCAAGGAAGCATACAACATAAACATAAACACTTCTATTCCTTGTTGTTAGCTCCGCAGGGTAGTTCAGGAAGCTTTCTTCAGCCTGAGATCCTGCTCGGCTCAGATGGCTTGGCTGGTCTCTTCACATTCAGGATTGGATACAGGCATTTTCTACTGCTTTCTCAATCCCCTTTGACCAAAAGAAAACTGGAGGCTGTGATTCTCATGGTGAATCTCTGCAGTACATGCGAACTAACAGAAATAAAAGAAGCTTACTAAAGCCTCTGCTGTTACTGCCATATCCCCCCTACAATGTACTTTCCTTGGCTGGAGTCACCGGGACAAACCCAACATCAGTGGAACGGACTTCAAGTGGGAAGAAGTACACTCTCCCTTAGTAAAAAGCTGTCATAAAGAACTGAGGAGTAATCCAGCCCAATTCACCATACCCCTCAATTTTGTCTATTATCTAGAATTAAAAAGGCTATCACAACACAGTCTACTTGGCTAGAGCCTCAGAAACACCTTTGATGTATCTATATCCACAATTTTCTCCATGCAATCATTACAAAATTTCCTATGTTATGTTTTTCTCACCTCTGTCCTTTCTTGAATTTTCTTATCATTGCTTGAAGAGTCTTGCATTCCTGGGACAAGATAGCCGGCACAATTTGAACAAGAAAAGTTGATTACCTCACCACTGTAGAAGTTCCTTTTAGTCTAGGGTCAGATGGCTCCAAGGCAAAAATATCATGTTGGCAGGGTGGTCTAAAATTGCTCTTTCAGTGGCAGCTAGGAAGCATAGAGGGAAAGAGCCAGAGAGAAACAGAGCTAGAGATCCTGCAAAGTCATGCTTCCAGGGACAAATGTCCTCCAATCAGGCCCCACCTCCTATCAGCAGTCAGCTAGGGAGTCATGAATGGAGTGACCCACTGATAAAGTTAACAACCCAGTGAATTAATCAACTTCCAAAGCTCAACCTTTGAACTCATGAAAATTCTGTGGGATATTCTTGATCCAAGCCATAACACCTAACTCTAGATTTCATTGCTTTTGATACATATGTATCAAGAGAAATATAATACATATAAGTGCTATTTATAGATTATTGCTTTAGTCTGTAAACTGGTTCCCCAGCCCCAGCCTTTCTTTACTGCTGGCCACTGTTCACAGCACAAGAGTTTCACATTTTAATCTCTGTAGCAGAGGGCCAGAGATATAGCTCAGCGGCATAGCACCTGCCTGGCAAGTGTGAGGTCGTGAGTTCAATTGCCAGTACCAAAGACAAAACACAGACAAATCAATTTTTATAGTGGAACTTTGGGAGTTTGTTCTTCTCCTAAAAGATTGCTAATTACTTCTTATTTTCAGAGATTAAAATTCCTTAGTGTAGAATAGAAGTCCTGGCATAGTCTTTGGCCAACTCCTTTTTCATTTTTTACTTTTTTTTAATGGCCCATCATGGACTCAGGGTCCAAACACCAGTAAGTACCTGTCATTCTTGCACAAGTCTGCATGTTTGTATAGAAATTTCACTTTGGGGACTTTCTGCTGCCTGAAGCTTACATCCTTGCCTGGATTTTTTCTTTAGCTTCCGCCTTGTTTCCCTCTCCTGGGAACTTTAGCTGAGTGAGTACGGTTTCCTTTGTCCCACCGCAACACTTTATTGACCTGACATACGTTTGCCGTAGTGACTGAATGCTTAGTAGTAAGCACTTGATCATACACCATACTTATTTCCCTCCTTTGAACCCAGAGGTGGATATGTGTGTGTGTGTGTGTGTGTGTGTGTGTGTGTGTGTGTGTGTATTCAAGGCAAGGATATATATATATCCTTGCTTTAAATTCTCTGAGTTGGTCATACTATCTTCATTTTACTAATGTAGAAATCAGGTTCAGAAAATTTAAGTAACTTAATCAACTTCATCAATTCACTAAGTCAATTCCCTTATAAGGATAAAGGAGAGCACTGGACCCAAGCCAAGCGCATTGGACTCCATTGGATGAGTTTTCAGATGCTAAATTATAATACTTCACATTCTACAGCTGCAGGTTTACATATCTCTCTATTTTTCTACTGTTGTGCCATGATAAAAACACATAATTTTATTCACTTTTGCAATACTGCTAGTCAGAATTCTTGTCCCCAGATATCTTTAGGATAAATTATAGCACGAACAAATAAATACAAAAGTGAAGAATAATCATGCCTCACTAACTAGGAGGGATTGATTAGTTCAGGACCTCTAACAATAGTAAAATCTGAGAATATTTAAGTTTGTTTCATACAGTGATAAAGTATCTGTGTGTAATTTATTCAAACCTTCCATATACTTTATTTGTTTGTTTGTTTTTGTTTTTCTTCTGGTACCAGGAATTGAACTCACAACCTTGCTCTTGCCAGGGAGGTGCTGTGCCACTGAGCTAAATCCCCAGCCCCTCAAACCTTCCATATACTTTAAGTCATCTCTGAATTACTTATATACCTAATAGAATGTAAATGGTTGTTATATTCTGTACTGTGTACAGAATAATGACGAAGAATAGGTTTTATGTATTCAGTGCAGAAGCAAGATTTTAAAAAGGTTTTGTCTTCTGTCGTGAGCTGGACCGGTAAATGTGGAACCTATAGGAGCAGAGGGAGGCCCCCCCATCTAGGTGAACACCTGATTGTCCATTGACAGGTACCCGGGGACAGGACAAAAGTAAAGACTGAAAGAGAAACCAAAACAGTGACACATACAAAGAAAAGATACGGAATTAGGAAAAGCAGAATTGAGAGAGAACACAGAGGGTGAGAAATTACAGGAACTTTCCTAATAGGTAAAGAAAATCAAACTTGGATGCAGGTTTGTACCCTCTAAGATTTACAGCAGGTCATCAGCAATCTCAGTGTACTGTAGTGAGTGTTTTATTTCATTTTCTTCCTGTTGTAAAAATATCTCTGTTCTGCTGTGAGAGGGAAAGTGTTTACTTTTGTTCTTTGAATAATTTCCTGGGGAAAACTGCTACACTTATGGGGGAAGGGATGGAAAATTTCAAAATCCACATTACTATGCAGAACATTTTGAAAAAGCTATAAATACAGTGCTTTTCTTTTTAGAGATCTGATCCCTACTCTTCACACTGTAATTATTAACATGAACCCTTTAAGGCATTTTCTTGTCAGGTGTACCTGAATATCCTATCTTGTTTTATCTATGATTTTTTCTCCCGCTTATTAGCTTAAAGAGCCCTTGGCTACTCTCTAATGAGAAAAACCAGTCTCAGTAGCCTAGGTCACCCTCTCTTACTGGAAGGCAGGCAAAGTTCACTGGGAGGTAAAAAAAAGAAAAAAAAAGGAAGCACATAAATCTCTAAATCTCCTTAACATGCTTTTGTAACTACCAAGAGTAACTTTACTGATACTGATTTTATTTTTCCTTGACCAAAGTTAAAAAAGGAAAAGAAAACTGAAAAGAAAAGAAAAAAAAAAAAAAAAAAAGAAAAAAGAAAAGAAGCCACAGCTCTCCAAAACTTCCCTGTGGGGAATTAGCCTTATCTTGGTGTTCTCTATCTCTCGTGTGATCTTTAAATGCTGACAAATCTGCTAAACAACAAGCCCTGGTGTTTCCTTCTGAACCCCAAGTTCTCTCCTTGGAGCAGTTGGCCTGGGGCGAGGTTTTTCAATCAGTGTCAGCTTCAGGCCTGCAGCCTACATCCCACTGCAAAATTTATGGAGCATGCTGATGAGAGCAATGTGGCTCCCTGGGAAGATGACTGGGAATCAGCAGAGGAGTTTTGTAGGTCTGAGCTCTGCAGCTGGGCCATTGATTGTTCCTTCATCTGGTTGGACTTCAAAAGGTTGCATGCTTTGTTATCTTCTTTGTACCCCTAACCAAATGCTACTTTGGGAGTACAAGATTCTTCTTAGAATATATAAGATTATTTTCTGGGGAGCAAGTCTTCCCTTTTCACTCTTTATCCAAGCTTCAAGTTTCTAGGGTGGTAGGACACAGAATCAAATGCTCTGCTTGGTTAGTTACCTGATCTGTTGCAAATGCAAGTGGCGTAAAAGAAAGAATGGGCTGGATATTTGGCAGTAAACGTATCTGACTCTCTGACTAGCATCTAGTATATACCAAATGAACACTTCAAGAGGAGAAATTAACTGTAGACTCTGAAGATGGGTTGTCTAGATTTAAATCCCCCTCTGTTTCTTATTAGTTGTGTGAATGCTAGCAATTACTTTACCTGTTAATGCCTCAAATTTCCCATCTAACATAGAGACAAATAATACTGCTATCTAGATTTGGTGTGAGAATTGTGGGAGAGAAATGAATGTACATGTAGGTTGTATGTGATCATTAATCTTGATATGTCAGCTTCATTGGATTAAGAAATGCCTACCCGATTAGCAAAGGAATCTGGATGTTTCTGGGTGGATCATGAATGCATGGCCCTGGGTGCTATATACTATCCCTTGCCATTCCTCTCTGTTTTTATTCCTCTCTCTGCTCCCCCATCACTATAAACTAAGGTGGTTTCCTTTATCAGGTCTTTTTGCCATGGTGTTTTTGCCTTGAAGCCAGCAAACAATGAACTAAATCCTCTGAAACAGTGAGATAAATTAAATAACTTTTCTAAGTTGTGGGTCAGGTACCATGTCTCAGCAACTGGAAAGCTGATGGATATGCAGTACTTAGTTATTGTTGGTTTCTACTGAATAGAAATAGTAAATAGAAAATATAGATCCTGCCTATTTTAAAGTTTAATTTTTCCTCATTCTTCAAATAGTCTGTTATGCAACGAAAAGTAGCCATATTTCTTAGTCACTTAAGAGAAGTCTGATGTTATATATATATGTGTGTACGTGTGTGTATAATGTTATGTATGTGTGTATATAATCTCATTATACACCAGGTTGTATGCTATATATGTCATAGGTATTACATTATCTATACATTCATATGTAAATTTTTATTTCTTATATAAATTAAATGTAAATCTAATTTATAGATATATCATATTATGTCACATAAAATATGTTATGTAGCTCTTTTTTTGGGGGGTGGTTTCTGGTATCAGGAACCATACTCACGACCTTGTGCTTGACAGGCAGGTGTTGTGCCGCTGAGCTAAATCCCTAGCCCCTGTGTTATGTAGCTCTTTTACAGCCTAATCCTGAATCTGCTGCTAAATTTGAAAGCAGTACATTTGTAGAGGGAAGGATGATAATTTAAGTGTCTAGATTGTGATTAGTTTGGTGTCAGTGGCTCATCCCACATGTATTAAAATACAGGAAGCATATTCTGTCTTAAGGCTCCAGCACAAAGGTGAAAAACATCAGCATTTAAGCAGTATAGGTAAGAACAATATTGGAGAATTTTACTTTGTAATTTGCCTGGCTCATATTGTCACTCAGTGTGAGTTTGCCTCTGAGTTTTTGGTTGGTTTATTTAAATGCATTTCTTCCTACAAAGAAGATGATGACAAACCACAAGAGTTATCGATCATCTTTCATGGTGTATACAGCAAAGCAGTCTGAGGAATTCTTGCTTATGTCCATAGATGCAGTCAGTTCCAGTTAGGCACATAAATTAACCAAATTAGAAATCATATGTGGCATCCAGATATCATAGAAGAAGATGGTTTGGAACCAAACAGGACTAGGTTTTGGTTCTTGGTATAGACTGAATGTCTGAGTTCCCCTGAAATTTGTCTATTAAATTTGATGCCCTCACGTGATGGCATTAGGTGTTGGAACCACTGGGAAGTGTTTACACTATGACAGCAGCACTCTCATGAATGGAACTGATGCCCTTATAAAAGAGACTCTCAGAGAGCTCCCCTGCCTTTCCTACTTCATGAACATAGTAACCATCTGCCATTTATGAACTGGGAAGCAGGCCCTCACCAGACGCAAAATCTTCTGCGTTCCTTATCTTGGCCTTCTTTGGCTCCAGACCTGTCCGAGGTAAGTTTTTGATCTTTATAATTTACTAGGTCTATGGTATTTTTGTTATAGCAACCCAAATAGAATGAAACAATTCTTACTTTCACCACTTACTAGCTGGGGACCCCAAACTTTTAAATTTTGGAGTATTCTGCATCTTTAGTTAGGGACTTCTGTGTTATATCACTGAGTTTACTTCATTGCGGAGAGAGTTATACCTCTTTTCTGTTGAGTATTGAATGTAATACAGTCAGAGAATTCAGTCAATCCACTTAAAAGTTTTTATACTTCATATATTATTTATGAGTTTATATTTTAATGATATGAATTTTATCACCAATGGAGTATTGCTACTGGATAGCTCCTTCTAAAAGTGGATCACCAAATAAATGTTACTGAGTTCTAGGTTGCTTGCCTCTCCTTCTGGAGTTGAACTCCAGCTTCTTGTCTCAAACAAAGAATTGAATGAAATGATCAAAAGGCAGTGGAAAAGTTGATTTGAAAAAGTAAAAATGGAGAGAGACAAACTGGCTGTGCAGAGCAAACTTGGGCCAAGTAAAAAAGTAAAACAAGATAAAGAAACACCCTGGAGAAAGCAAAGTGAGCTATTATGAGGAAGGCTATGATAGCAAGCTCTTCTTGGAACCTGTATCCTTTTATACTATCTAAATCTCAAGGAAACTCATGAGAACTTCTACATATGAGCAGTGATAAGTGGTGTTGGGATCCTATGACTCAGGGTGATGTCAGGTTCAGGCCCCCTTACTGAAAATCTGCTTGAATTTTCAGGGCAAGTCCATAGACAGAGCTTTGGGAACTGTTCTGCACATGTGGTCTGGGATCTTGTAACAGGTCATGTCTATTTCTTCAGTCAGTTCTGCAATGCCCTAATCACCCATGTAAGTATCAATTAAAATTGTCAAATCACAACTCACATTTTGGTGAGGTGAAAACAGCATAGATTTTGGAGCTTAGATAAGTATACCTGAATGTTAGGCTTGATTGTTTCATCCAATAATTCAGAGCAAGTTAAGAGATATTAGATTCTCAGTATCCTCATTTCTAAGGTAGAATACCCTGATCCTAACAATTTTGTAAATATCTAGATAATTGTCTTAGTTACTTTTCTCATTGCTGAGAAACAATACCTTATACCCAATTTAAAGTAAGAAAGGTTTATTTCAAATCAGAAAGGTGTATTTCAAATCAGTTTGTAAGGAATTCAGTTCATTGCTTGCTGGCTCCAAGGCAAGGTGACATTATAGAAGATATCACAGAGGAGAAATAGTCCATGGCTGGCAGGCAGAAGCAGCAGCAGCCTTCCCTCCCCTTTTATCTTTTCAAGGCTACAAGCCTACTGGATGATGCCACCCATACCCAGGGTGACCTTCCCAATATCTGCACCCAGAACTATGCTAAACTAATTTTGTTATCATGCACCCTTAATCTCAGTATCATGTACCCTAATCCAGCATCATATACATATGATTCAGCCATGTTCACAAAGCCTTACCTATGAGCACATGAGATTTTGGAACAGCTCAAAACACAAGCCAAAACAATAATGCTCAATATGACTTAATTTTCTCATTTCCTTTTTAAAACAGGAATTTGTCTTATTTAAGCTTTGCTTCAAGCAAAGAAATTGAACCTTGAGTCACTGATTGTGCTGTATAGTTTTGTGCTTTTTTATTTTTAATTATGCCTCAAATATTATTCTTCCCATCTTAAACATCACATTTTTGAAATATTCCTTATGTCCTTTTAAAATAGCCAACATTTTTGAAAGTGAATAAAATATTATTTTACTCAATTGCATAGATTATTCTCTTTCATCTTCATAGCATGCTGTATTTTGAGTATCTTTATGAGATTAGAGGAGGTAGCTTTGAACTTAAAATCATACAATCATTTGTGATGAAGGCCTAGATCTAGGATTCTAAACCACATTTATAGGAAATCAATTTTCTTTCTCTTCTCTTCTCTGTTCCCAGAAGGCCATGTACCCCTTTCTTTTAACACTTCGGCAAATTCAGTGGGATCAGTTTCACATACTGACCTTCTTATTAAACTATGAATATATCAAAAGCAGGGGTTTTAGCTTGTTCATCAATGCAGTACAATTTCTGCAGCATTCTCTGGCAGACATTAGATATTCATTGAGTTCTGAGGTTAACATGTGCTCTGAACATTGGCATTTAGCTTCCACATATGTAATCAATTTATCATGTAATGCAGTTACTAGCAAAATGATGTTTAGTGGGATGCGATCTTTCCTATATCATTGAGGACATATTAATGGATAAAGAAGTGTTTTGAGAGAAACACATTGTCTTGAATATTGAATATCAATAAAGCATAACACATACTTTGTTTAAAGCATATTCATAGTATAATTGTCTGTAAATTTTCAAGTAACCTAGTGATAGTCACATTTCATGAGAACTGTTAGCATTTAAAAGCTTGGTTTGAACCATGGAGACTTAATGCACATTATTCATGAGTCTCCCCAGTACCTTATTTGTAGATAGATAAAAGAAAATCAGATCATTTGCAGGATTTACATAGATAACCTGAAGTTAAAAAGAGCTTACATATTCTGCAGAAAATTAATTAAGTCAAATTAATAAGGAAGCCAATTTTTCCCAACAATGTTACCAATTTAAACTCTAAATATAGTACCTTTTTCAACCATATAAAGAAAAAGCAAAATTTACCAGCCTTGTTGATTGGGTATCTAATTTTTTAAGTCCCTGAGGTAGCAAACAATTACTCTTGTCAGTTTTTGTTACAATCTTAGAAAGATCTAGGGCAAATCTTTTTCTTTTTCTTTTTTTTTTCTTTCTTCATCATGTTTAAAGGCAGACAACAAGGGCACTTCACAGATTGTGTCAAAGACATCAATCGTTTTTTAATGAGGCCATCACCCTGAATAGGTCATGGAATATTAAAAATAAATGAACATATTGCTGTCACTGGGAATTGTACTCCTTGGCCGAAGGGTATCGATGAGGAAACACAATACCAGGACACAATACACTGAACTGACTACATTTCAAAAGGCAGTTAATTAGCAGATGTTACATGAACAGCCCTTGCCCATGTCCTTGGAGCACTCAGCTTATGTTTGTGTCAGTGACAGAACCATGCACTGCTTTTCTCAATAGAGGGCCAATTGGCTGAGACACATGAGCAGGCTTTATCTCCACAGTCAATTGGGAGAATTAAAAGGTCAGTCATTCAATAGGAAAGATTTCCCTTTAGTGGCCCTGTCTAGCAGGGAGATTATCCTCATGAATGAACAAGAATGAGGACAATAGTTTGTGAGGACCTGGAGCCAGTCACTGAGAATACTGAGGGAAGCGGAGTTGAAAGTGGAAATGATATATTCTGTTAGTATGAGGACGTCTACTTCATGTGCAGCTCCTCCTCCACCCTCCCTCCTAAGCTTATCTCCACCATTCCCACTGAGGTAGTGAGAAGGAAGGTGAACTCATTTATTTCCTGTTTACACCTGTGTTCGTCAGCCTTCAGGCCATTCCAGTGTTGATCACTTCTCCTGAAATCTCCTCTTTGCTGATCCTCCCGGATAATCAATCAAGTTTCATCAACCACCTATTCCGCAGAGCCCCTTAGTTTCCCAGGCCGGCACTGCTGGCCTGCTGTGGAGATCAGAGATGGAAATAGTCATCATTTCTAAATTTCCACAGCAAGGAGCTGTCTGTGGAAAGTGGCTTCACACACAGGAAGTGTCATTTCCAGATTTCCTGCTATCTAGGTGGAGTTCTTTAGCTTTTGTCATGGTGATGGACGACCGGAATGATGTGTATTACTTGTAGGTTGTGGTATTTAAAAAAATGTCTGTGGCCTTTTCCTGCGCTCTTCACACCTCCTTCAGCTGAATACAGACACAGAAAGACCACAGAAGATGGCGAGGAAGCAGATGGTTAAATAACACACGACGGAAGCGTACCTTTCTTCCATCTGAGAACAGCGGCATGCAAACATTGAAATTTTAAATTCATTAGTTTTACTAAGTAGGGATCTCCTTAATAATATAATATCCAAGACTTAATGTAATGCTGTGATTCTGAGCCATAAAATTTGTATTTAAAAATTAATAATAGTGTGATTTGGTTACTGTTTCTTGTGCAAGACTTCCCTGGTAGACTTTAGCAAAATGATCTTTTTTACCTTTGTAGCTCAGGTGCCTGGCAAACTGGTCACCCTTAGTAGGCACAAATAATGATGGTCTATACCTTCTTTTGCATGAACAGACTTCTCTGCACAGTAACCATGTAGCACTTACCTGCTTTCATGTGCAACTTTACTAGGATAAGTATAAATATCTGTATTTTCCTGAAGACTGCAGCTATTTAGTCATTCAAGGACATGTTAAGATTCTAGATTCTGTAGCAAGCAATTTGAAAGAAATACAGACAAAGCTATAAAAAAGAGTTTTGGCTTTTGTCCTTTCAAAGATGATAGTAGAGTGCATTCATTTTCAAATTTTATCTCCAATGTCACCATGCACACTTGTTAAAAATACAGATCCCTTCTTATTTATTCTGCAAGTCTACTCTTTTGCACTTCAAAACTGGTATTGTTTCTGAATTAAATAATTATTGGGTCCTTTTTTATTGTATGGAGACACTGATAATAATATCAGTTGACTTGGTTTTTTTTTTGGCTTACATAATTTGATTCCAATGTATTTCTTTGAAAAATGTCTGAACTCACTACTTTATATTGACATACTAGTAATTCAGTGTATTTGTCTTGGTGTTTAATGAAATACTTTATTATCATAATTCTAATTTCATTCTGTTCATGTAAATGAATTTTTACAGATGACCTTCATGTCTACAAAGCAAATGAATGGTATAGTACCTGATTTTTTTCTCTGTTCACATCTGTACAACCTTGTAATGCTGGTCTTACACCCACATAGTAATCTTTTGCTTGAAGTCTGAAATTCAATTGCTCAATAGTTAAAATTCGAAGTACAAGGTCAATTATTATGGATGATCCTCGCTTGAAGCTAAGCTTTCTCCTTGTCTTTGTTTGCATGTCAGCTGAATTTCTGTGAGTGTAAATCTCATCAATACTCATCCAAGGAAAACAGCTTGAAGAATAATTGAGAGTGCATTTGGGCAATGACTAAACAAAGCTTTTTGTACTATCCAAATAAATTTCAAGGAGTGCCTAGCAAATATCTCATCTGAGCAGCTGAATCCAAGTCCTTAGACAACAGAGTAACCTTCAAATATAGGCTTTGTTAAAAGACAGTGATGGTGCGAAAAGCAGTATAGAATAGTTGTTATGAAGACAGGTGGGCTTGATAGTTTCTCTCGCTATGCAAATGATAAAAAGTGGCCTGATCAGCAGGGCTTGTGTTTGTTAATGGCTATACAGTTCTTAGGTACAGTGATTAGTACATTTTGAATTCTCAAAGGTGCTAACTTTATTTTTTATCACACACTGTAAAAATGTATTTTTTCACTTATCTAAATATAGCAATATGTTTAAGCAAAGTGGAGGAGTCCTGTTATTGAACAACTTCCAAATTTTCTCACCTTGTATTACCGGGTTTGCCCGATTTGCATGTATTGCCATGAACAGAAATTTCGCAAGTGGCTTTATAACTGCGTGATGGTTGAACATGCTCTGCACAACAAAGCAGAAAGAGTAAGTTTGCTCCACATGCCATCTAATTCGTGTTTTTCACTTTGACATCACCTGTAGCAATGTCTCCATTAGTCACTGTCATGAGCTTGCAAGGAAAGTCATCTGATATAAAGTCTCTTTGCTATTTTTTTCTTTAACAACCTCACATGAAGCTAATTTCTTGAAAAGGGAAAAGAAACAGTATTTCTTGTTAATTGTTCTTAAATTATTCACATATCTGCTTAATGCTAGCCATAATATCTTAATGAGTCTTAGTAAACCATACTTAAGAAATGGTAGTAACATAAAATAAAGGTAATAATGAGAGGAAGCAATGAAAAAAGAAGAGGAAAGATAGGATTGAAGATAGGAAGGGAGGGGGGAAAATAAAAAAAAGTAATGGAAGTCTTTCATTTGGAGAATATAAGTAAAATTATCTTTAAGTCTCTTTATCATCAAACACTTTAATTTGGTAAGAGTTAAATAATTGTCTTCCTGAGGACATAGAAAGATATAACCTCAAATTTGCTCATGTAAGAAATATTGAATTAAATTAAATTCTATAAAAAGTCAATGAATCTTCTACATATGTTTTTTGGAATACAAAGAAAAGTATACATGTTGTTCTGTGTAAAATTTCTCAAGGAAATGTGGATTTTCAGCCACATTTAGATTCAAATCCCATCTTCACCATATGTGACTTTTCTTTGGAAAAGTAACTTTAAATCCATTCCTACATTCTTGGAATAAAGTTGTCAGTATTATAGACTTAATGTAAGAAAACTCAAACAGTGCTTATGAAACTCAGACATTTAGATAACTTATATTTTATTTTAAGGAGGCCTGCCTTGAGAAACTTGAAGTTTAGCTGGCACAACATGGCATAAATATATTATGTACTTAAACCTCTATCAGGATTATGTGTTTAGGGAGCAAATTGAGTGACTCAGATAGTGTGGTAGTTAGAGAACTCCAGAGAGGAACAACACATGATCTCATGGACCAGAAGGCTTGGTGGTTGAAAGAAAATGAGGGAAGACTTTGCTGGAAGGGAGATGAGTGCTTAGGCAATGCTACTAGATCAAAAGATGGCTGAGCAGAGGAGCTAGCACGTTTTCTACTCAGATGGTTGAAAAGTGCTTCGGCAGAATTCTTGGGTCTGGTCATGACAAGTAGGAAGCGCTTCCAAAGAATATAGCAAATTCACCAAAAAACATGGTGGGAGAAAGGCTCTGATGATGCGGCTGCTGTAGGAAGATGCTTTCTTGGGGACAGCCACCTCACCCTGTAAGGGGGGGAATCTAGACATGAGGCAGCAGAAGCTGCTTTCATATTCTTTTCAAGAGAATGGTTGGTTTCATAATCGTTTCATGAATGATTGTATTTTCAGGTACAGTGCTAATCACCTTGCAGAGTTCATCATTGCAACATGCTACTTTAATTAATCATGAATCACAGAGAGAAAACTGAAGCTATAAAAGTTGAAGCAACTGTATCATTTACAGAAAGTGACCATGTCACTGTATCTGGATTCTTTTTTCTCCTCCAGAGTTATTAACATTTCTTTTACTTTTCATATAATTTTAAAGTGATAGCTTGGTGGACTCCAAATTTTAAAGCATGTATGAATTTGTGCAACCATCACTATAACAAGGATTCAGAACAATGCCATCACTGTCCAAAATCTACTTCAGCTATACATTATGCTCACTTTAATCCTACTGGTAGGCATTGGGGGACTCATATAGTACATAAATGTCTAAGGTTGACTTGATTCTTTCATTTAGTATAATACCTTAAGAGCCATTCTAGGCTACAATTTGCCTATGATCATAGTTGATCCCTTTCTGTTGCTAAATAGTATTCAGTATAGATGACCTGTGTTATTTTTCTTTGTGTCCACTTAAGGCCATGAGTCCAGAGTCATAATATATTTTCTGCCCACATGTTAACTGGGCTTTTCCATAGCCCCATGGAAAATGTTTGTTATTTCTCTGATAATTCAGAATGTTAAATTTCTTTTTCTTTTCTTTAAAGAGAATAAAAACCAGTGACAACATAACAACATAGACAAAAACAGAACAAAGCAGAAACAATAGAAATGATACAGGGTTTCAGAACAAATTGATAGGGATTAACAGTGGTTGTTTTAGTACATATTGTTATCTTCAATGAACTGCTCAGATTTCCAGATGTAAGAATCCAAGATTGGTCAAGCCATTAAACAGAATAAAAAAAGAAAAATATATTAGAAACAATGCAGAGTTTCACAGAATGTTCAGTCCTTCTGTCTTTTCTAATAAATTGTCCCTTCTTTCTTTTCTGACATATGTAAATAGTATAAATTTGAGGTAGGAGGATAAATTCTCTAGGCAGACATCTCAGGTTTAAATTTTCTGGATACAATTTACACATTGTAATATCAGCAGTTTATTTAATCTTTAGGGCCTTTGTTTACCTGTGTGTAAAACAGGAACACAATAGCAGTGTCTATCTCCTAAGATTCGTCTTAAGATTTTAAAAATTAAGGCACGCAAAATTCTTTGAAAATGCTTGGCTTGTATCTATAACTGAAAATATTAGCTATCTCCATATATCTATGTTTTGGCACAAACACAATAATATACCACCTCATTTTAAGAAACAGCTTTTATATGTTTATATTATAACTTGTGTTTAGATGTCCATCAAAGTCTCAGGTGGTCACAAGTGGGGCTTTCTCAGAAGTGGCTGGATGTAGAGTATGTGACACTGGAGTTGATTCATGGTGTAATGCTAGGTTCAAGGGCACTAGGATTAAGATTGTGAGTGTTACCCACCCTAGTCTGGAAATGATAATATGAGCAGAAAGATGCTGTTTAGGTCTCTTGTTGATTTTGCTACATTGTGGGTGCCATGAACTGTTCTCTTCTGCAATGCTTCTCTGCCAAGCCATGCTGCCATGGAGCCAGCTGATTATGAACTGAAACCTCTACAAACTGTGAGCCGCATGAACCTTTATGCCTCTTACTTTGGGTGTTGGGCATTTTGTCTCAGCAATGTGAGAAAAGTAACTAAGGTACAATTTGGTACCAGAGAAGTGGGTTGTTGTTGTGACTGGACCTGACCATGTGGTTTAGGCACCTTTAGAGCAGGCTTATGGGAAGAAGAAGAGCTAGGAAAGGTTTGGAGATACAGGCTGAGAAAGTAGAGCTGGAATGCCTGAGGTTGTACTTGATGGGAGATTCTGGTCAGTGCTCAGAAGACCAAAATGATAGAAATTTGATAGAAATTCTGCTGGTAAAGGCCAGGCTAAGAATGTTTCTGCTGAGATGGACTATCGTATCTGTTGGACTCCAGATAATGTATGTTATGCCTTGGCAGAAAGTTTATTTGCATTTTGCTCATATCCAGAAACTTTGCCTGGGACTGAGATTAAGAGTAGTGGACTAATTAAGCTGGTAGAAGAAATTTCAAGGCAGTCTAATGTTGAGGCTGGCATGGCTACTGTTGGGGGCTTTTAGCTAGATTTATATTGAGAATGAAAAGCAAAGGTCCCAGCAGAATGTTTCAAAATATTGTGAGTTTGGTCAGAAAGGTATCTCCAGCAAAGTTGCTGCTTACAAAGATGGAATACAGGAAAAATTCGTCCCTGAAAAGACTAGCAAGGAAAAGCCCAGTATTTCAGAAGAAACAGCAGGCTAGTGTGGTAGCATATGCCTTTCAATCCCAGCACTCAAGAAGACGAGGCAGGAGGATTACTGTGAGTTTGAGACTAGCTTGGGCTACAAAGTGAGTTCAACTACATAGCAAAACCCTATCTCAAAAAAAAAAAGAAGAAGAAAAAGTCCACAGAAAAGATGGCCTGAAGATATCACAAGAACCAGCGCATCTCCAGCCTTTACATTCTCAAAATTGCAAAATTGCAGTCCCAAAATTGTAAAGACTGCTTTGCAAAGACAGCCCAGAGAAATATATACTAGAATGATGAAAGCCTAGGGAAGCTGTTTCTCAGGATTTGGTACATGGGCACTGAAACCTTACAAGTAAGAGAAAAGGAAGCCTGGCTACTGCTCCAGTTGATAGCAGACCTTGGTACCATGCATGTGGTGCTGTTTTTAGCTGCATGCAGAATGTAAGAGTTGTGAGGTCAGAAAGACTCCCACTCAGATTTCAGAAGTCAGCCTGATGTAGCAATGTGGGAAGCTGTGAGTGTGAAGCTGAAGGTGTAATAGAGACCCTAGAAGTTTGGAGAAGCCAGTAACATGGATCATCTGAGAAAAACTGTAAGAAGGGAGCAAAGGTAGCCCCGGAGGGAAGCCATGGAAACTACAACCACAGGAAATGCTGTAGCAGGCAGAGCAATCCAATTCCTTTAGAGTTCACATCTTGCCACAGATTAGGTACCTGACATGGAACTACAGGACCTAATGTTTTACCTACTGGATTTTGGACTCGCTTTGGTCCCATGCCTTATGTCTCCCTCTTTGTAACTTTTGGAAGGGAAATATCTACCTCATGTGATTGTATGTTGTTTAACTGTCTTTTCACTTGTTACAGGGCCTTGCAGCTAAGAATTTGCCTTAAAATTCAGGAAACTTTGTACTTGGACTTTTTATCAATGCTCAAAGTGTTAGGACTTTGACAATTCTTGGAGATGGATTAAATGCTTTTATATATAAATGGATGTGCATGAGTCTCCGGGGGTTAGAGGTAGAACATTGTAGCTTGTGTTTAGATATCTCCCCAGATGTCCCCAGGTGGTCATATGTGGGGCTTTTTCAGAGGTGGCTGGATCTAGAGTGTGTGACACTGGAATTGATTCATGGTACAGTGGTAAACTCAAGGGTACTGGGATTAAAGGTGTGAGTGCTACCCATCTTAAGTAGCATGGATAAGATAAAGGGGACAGAAAGACACTCTTAAGGTCCCTTGTTACTTTTGCTACTTTGTGGGTTTTATGAACTATTCTCCTCTTCAATGCTCCTCTACCAAAGCACCCTGCCTTGGAGCCAGCCAACTATGGGTTGAAACCTCTACAAGCTGAGCTAAACACACCTTTCTCCCTTTAACTTTGAGTGTCAGATATTTTGTCTCAGCAATGAGAGAAAAACAACTAAGTAACTAGGATTATATATATATATATATATATATAATCTTTCTTACCTTTCATATATATGTATGATTAATAAGTTTAGATTTGCCGGGAGTGGTGGCATAAGCCTGTGAATGCAGCACTCTGGCAGCCTGAGCCAGTGATGCTTGATCCAGGCCTAGGCAGCTAAGCAATTTAGTGAGGTCCTGTCTCAAAATTATAAAACAAAACCAAGAAAACTGTTCTAAAGGGCTGAAAATGTGTTAGTTTAGTTGGAAGGTCCTGTGCTCAATTCCTAGTCTGAAAATACAAAAAGAAAAAAAGTTGTATTTCCAATATCAAAGGCTGATTTTAAGGCTTAAAAATTACTTGTAAATAATCCAGTCAGAGGCTACTATAGGGATAGAGGGCAAACAAACTTCCAGAACCATAACCTATTACTCATCAAAAGCTTGAGTTGATTTTCTTCTGAGACAGCTGGGGACTTAGAAGTTGCTTTTGTTGAGAAATACTAACTCTCCATTTGGGCTTACAGATGAACAGGTAACTAAAATTAGAACAAAGCTTGAGCTTCATTTTGAATTTGTCTCTTTATTACTTTAAAATTTTGCCTGGTATCCTTCCTGAGATGATAAGCATGTTAATTATCTAGGGAGTGTCTGTCTAGAAGTTGGTAATACAATGTTGATTAGCTCTAAATCTACATAACCTATCTCATCCTCCTCCAAGGCTGAGGACACCAAATAAAATATTTTCAGGGAGCTTCAGCTACCAGTGAATACCTCAAAGTCTCTCTTCATTGCCCTAAACCTGTGGTCACCATACATTCCAGCAACCAACACTTCCATAACACTGAGACTGCAAAACAGATGTAATCATCTGCCGAGATGGAATTGCCCACCTTGAGGTAGGAGATTAGAACTAAGGCAAATCACACAATCAAAAGAGTTGGTGGGTGTGTCAGAAGTCATAAAAACCCGTGGCTAACCAGTTGAGCAAGATGTTTCCAAACAGCTAAGACATGCTCAGCACACTGGAGGCAAAATGATTCCAGGCTTATGGCTTCAGAGCATTGTCCACAGGACCAATCAGTGGTCAATATTCCTAAGCCTTTATTTGAATCTGGTGTGGCTCCCAGGACCAATGAGAAGATGCTATTCTTCATCTTTTGCTTACATACTAATCAAAAGACACTGCTCCTCATCCTTTCTTTATATGTGACCTAAGTTTTTGATAAAGCAACTGTCCCAATGCAATATTTACCTGAGATGGGGCTCAATTTAGATATTTTGTATGCTAAGTCCCCCTTCCCTTTATCCTCTTGGCCTCTGTGAGACCTCTGTATTGGGCTGCTCTCACCCTGTAGGCATACTTTTTCTGCTTTCAATTAATCTACACCTTCCTTGTCTTTTTGGTGTTCACTGTCTAATGCTTTGTCCAGGACACCAAGTACTGCAAAACCTATTAGACCCCAACTGGTAATACCCTCAAACAATAAAGACTCTTGGAACCTTCTCATAAAATGAGAACCAAAATACTATCAACCAGTTCCTAGGCCATTTCAACTCCTTAAGACTTTTTCCCTTTTTTGTCAAAGAGCCAGTTTGATGTTCCTCATTAGAGTTCTGTTGCCATCAGCTCCTCAAGCTCCTCAGTTTCTTTCCTCTTTTCTCAAACTCTGCCTGAAATGCTTTTCTATTGAAAGAAATCAAGAACCTGCTCCATGGGGCTGGTTGACAACATCATCTCCTCCTTGGGGTTCTTCCTTGGAGCCATCTGTTGACGTAAATACTAGACATCATGCTTGTAGGTTAAAGTACAGAAAAATTAATGCACCTATATCTGTTAGAAAGCTACTCTGAGAACTGCAATGATAAGTGAAATAGTTTTAGATGGTAAATAGTGAATAATTTTACCAACAAAAATGATTTTCAGGCAATAAAATACATATGCTGGTAGCTGCCAGTTTAACAATACGGCACTGACTTCACTTGCCCTTTTTACATTGTCCATGAACCCTCTTTTCTTTAAAGGAACTTAAAGGGACAAGGTTATAAAGGTGAAGACAAAAGCCTTCCCTTTTTTCTGTTCTTTATTGAAAACTAGGTTCTTTTCATCGTTGATCTTTTATACATGTTTATATTTTCTTTTTTCTTTGCTCAAAAAGGGAAAGGTAGGTTTGAGATTTTGTGCAGAAAGAATGTTAACATTTTGGTATTTAATCAGAGCTTATACAAATCTATTTGGATCACTAATATATTATGATTACACTGAAAATCAGTTAGATAAGGATTTTCTTTGAATGTTCAAGTCCCTCTGGTTTAAAAAAGTCATAATATTTCATCTGAAGAGCTTTGGAGTAAGATAGAAAATGATGAATTTACCCTACTCTCAAAAACAAACAAAATCTAAATATTTTTCCTATCATCCCCTCAGAGAAAGAAAGCAAATACAGATAAAAATGAAAAATACTGACATACAAATGCAAAACAAAAATCATAATGCTTGGTGGCTCTTTTCCACAAATGGAAAAGTATACATATTCTTTTCTATTTATACATTTGTTTCTGCACAATTTACTCAGAAATTGTCATATGCTTTCATAAATTTCTCATGTCTATGGAAACCTCTTATTTTTGTAACTTAAATTATACAACCCTGGCATGGCCTCTGCGCTTATCAGCATAAGCTATGATCATATTCTCCAAATTATATGACTCTTTTTTTAGCACTTGAAACTGTCGCTTGTCTTTTTGACATTTTCTTTGACATTTTATTATTTTTAACCTTTCCTTCTGTAGTTACTTCTTAGAAAGCAGATTTACCTTATGGTTTGTTATGCCTTGTGTCTAGATGTTCCCCCAAAGCCTCATCCAGTCATAGGTGGTGTTTTTTCAGAGGTGGCTGGATATAGAGTGTGTGACGCTGGAATTGATTAATGGTACAATGCTAGATTCAAAAATACTAAGATTAAGGGTATGAGTACTACTTGGCCTATATAGCCTGAATAAGATATAAGGGACAGAAGGAGCCGTGGTTGTCTCCTTTGCTTGTTTTGCTACCTTCTTCCTGCTACAAATTATTCCTTCTCTGCTGTGTCTTTCTGCCACACTTGGATCCATTCGATTCTGAATTGAAGTCTCTACAAACTGTAAGCTAAATCAAACTTTCCTCTCTTATCTTGTGGGTGTTGGGTATTTTGTCTCCACAATGAGAAAAGTAACTAAGACAGGGTTAAATTTAAATATTTCTTCAACTGCTATTCTGTCTTTCAATTGCTCCCTTTTGCCTATACTGCTTTCTTCCATCAAATAAATTCCCAAATCACTCCTTTCTCATTTGTCTGCTCAAAAGTTTTTTGAGCAAAAACGTCTGCTAAAAAAATAATTCCCCCATATTTATTCTATCTATAGTTCCCCCAAAATTATTTGATAGTTAATCCTACTTTTCTATTATTCTATAAAACATTTTGTAATCATCCTTAATTCTTGTACTTTCTTCACATCTATGTGACCATCACTCATTTTTGGTGTACAATAAGTGTCCTGATAAGTCACACTATGCTCATTCCTCTACTTCTACATCCCTATGGATTGAACAATAATTAAGCTTACCTTATCTATAGCTGCATAGATTATTGCAAATCATTCTAAGACCTTGTGACTTTAAGCAATAATCTCTTTTCCTTCATCATGCTTTGGGTGTGGTAGCTAGCTGAGTGGTTTCTCCTTTAGGATATTCATGTGTTCACAACCATACAGGACATGAGACTGGTAGTTAATGTTGGCTGTTAAGGGGAGTTCGTCTTCATCTGTCTCTTGGCCATTTAGATGTAGACTTTCCACGTGGGTTGGATTTCAATCTACATGCTGACTACATTCTCAACTGGAGCTTCCTGAGAGTGAGCTTCAAGATGCTTAGCTGAGAATGCAGAACTTATTACAAAGTTATTTTACTTCTATCTCATATGTTGTCAGTAAGTCCACCTTTCATTCACCTCTTCATGTGGAAAAAAAGCAGCATGTGCATAACATAGGGAAGGAAGGGTTTGATAAGGACCACTTTGAAGACTGTTGGACATATCCTTTCATTTGTCACTTTGTTTCCCTTGTTGCCCTCTTTCACTCTTCCTGTGGGTCATCAAAAGTTATCTTCTATGACTATGTCAGATGATATTAGTCCTGAGCTCAAAACTCTGCTATGGCTCTTAGATTCACTTGAAGAAAAGGCGAAAGTACCTACAGTAGACTACAAAATCATTCATGCTTTGGCTCCCTGTTACCTCTGTAAACTTCTGCAATCATCAGTACTGCTGCTGTGCTTTCACCACACTGTCTACCTCATAGCTTTCTGTAAAGGCTTGAGGCATTTGCCTGATCTATTCCCACTGCCAGAAATGCTCTTCATTCCCTTATCTATGTGGTCACATTCTTCACCTTTTGTAAACCTTTGTTTATATGTCAACTTCTCAGTGATAACTACTCTGAAGATCTGAGAGTTTCATCCCTGTCCCTAGTTTAGGGATTCCCTGTCAAAGGTCTTTTTCTTTTGTGCTTTAATGGGTATCCCGATTTATTGTATGGTTTGGTATACTCTTTCTCCTCCAAGATCTACTGTGTGTGAGTTTTGGAGAATAATAATTTTTCCTTGGTCCTGGAGTATATTTCATTATCTGGCAGTGATATAGCTGGGGATTTCTCCTGAATTATCTGCACATGTCTCCAGCTCTTCTCTCATGCAATAACTGCATCAGCATGGCCAGACAGAAGAGATTCAGTTCTATTTATTTATTTATTTATGTATTTATTTGTTTTGAGACAGGGTCTCTCTGTGCAGTTCAGGCTGGCTTTGAGCTCACTTTGTAGCTCAGGCTGGCCTTGAACTTGCAAAGATCTTCCTGTCTCAGCTTCCCAAGTGCTGGGATTATGGGCGTGCACCTCCACGTCCAGCTGAGGTTCAGTTCTATATTGGCCTTTTCTACATTAGTCAAGTACCACTTTTCTCTACTGATTTGCTTTATCTTTTCCTCATATAAGAAATGTCTTCTGCTATTTTCAACACTTTAATTATTTTTCTTCTCCTCTAAGCTTCTCTCCCTACTTTACCTCCTCTGTCCTTGATCCAAACTCTTATTCTGAACACAGCCAGTTTCACAAGAATACCTTTAATACAATGTTTGCCGAAGTGAGGACTCTGATGATCCTGAAGCTCTTTCACAGGTCTTTTGGGTAAAATCTATTTGCAAAATAGTACTAAAATTTACTTGTCTTTTTTTACTCTCTTGCATTCCAAAAAGACAGTTTTAAATCTATCCTGCTGATAAATTAGATTCTGAAATACAGCTCAGAATATCACATTTTACGGTTTCCAAATAGGGTAGAAAAAAACACATTCATGTTTTTCAAACAGAGTGAGTAAAAGAAGAAAATTGTGTTTAAGAAAGTATAATTGCACCCCTTCTTTTTTTGAAAGAGCTTTTAGGTTTATATCTTGTGCTCTGAGCAACTACTCTGAAGATAATATATAGGATAATGACAATACATAGTGTAATGACTATTGTTTTTCTCTTGTTTGGTTATGGAATTTTGTTTTATTTTTTTCATGAAATGAAAAAGGATAAGTGCAAACTCAGCTGGAAAAGATCTAGTGTGAAGCTCTGAGAAACAGACGACTGAAATGTTTTCTTCAGTCAAAAGCATTCTAGCCCTAATTATTAGCACACAATCATGATAACTCACTTATTGGGTCTGATTCCTGATTGGACCATTGTCCATGTTATATGAGGTGTTAGACTGAGAACACCGGTAAGACAAGGTGTCAACTGCTACATCTGGAATGCATTGAACTTTTTTTTCCCATTCTATTGTTAACAGCCTTTTAACACCTTTCTTTTTATACTGCCTAGACCAAGAAGGAGTCAAGTGAAGGGCAGGTGAGACAGTACAGCTGGAAGGACTTGTCTACTGCACACACAGCCTTCTTCATGGGAGGAGTCATTCCATACTTTCAGTAGACGAGAATTTTGCTGGTGTGGAGAGTTTTTTCTGGTTACCTCCAGCCCACTCTCTTGGTTCACATCTCCTCCCCTCCTCGGTCCAAGGAAACAGTTGAATCAAATTAAATACATTGACTGAGTATCTATTTTATAGAGGTACTGAGGAGTCTTATATCAGCGAACATACTGACAGATCAAACATCAACAAAATCAAAACAGTTTTGAAAATAGTACTAAAAACTTATTTGCCTTTCTTGATGCCTTCCTCCCAAAGATATTTGAATTGCACTTTAAAATACTCCTTGTTTTCATTTCAATAACTCGTTGTGAAGTCAACTGTCCACAATTGAAGCGGGCTTATGTGATGCAACACAGAGACTAAAATCTAAAAACAGAAAAAAATATAAAATCAGGAAGCATAAACAGCCCATCTACGTTGGTCCAGGGCTATTAAGAGGGAACAAATGTTAGAGGACTAGGAAAAATGCCTTACTTCTGGAGGTGCTTGAAAGCCAGAAGATGGAAGTTCAAGTGCTGGTCCTAAAATTTACCAGTGCAAAGTTCCTCTTTAATTATGTAGGTGCCATTTTCCTTCACTGTAAAATTAGAACGCTAAGTTCCCATGTAGATCTGAAAATCCTATGGCTTTAAGTAAATATGTACTTTTAAGCCCACAGATGTTGTGGAAATGCCAGCTGCAGGCACTTATCCTCTGAAGCACACCAGTCTCTAACAGGGAGTCTGTTTTGAGCTGAGTTGTCACTCTGATTTCTCCCAGGCCCTGTCCCCTCTATCACTCGAAGGACAGACCCACTCAACTGTGCAGTACAAGCCAAGGAGGAGTGACAGGCATGCAGCAGTCTCAGCCACCAACGTATTTTCTTGCTGACCACAGCCCTACAGCATTCAACCCGTGGAGCTTCAGAGAAACAGTCCAAGTGAAGGGAAGATACACGTACTTCATAAAAAATATGGCTCACTGGCAGTTTTATAGGGATTTGTGGAAGGAAAGGAGACATTTGGTGATTTAAAAGTGTGATAGAATGATAATTAAAGGAGTATATATGCTGGGAATATTTTTAGTATCAAGACAGAATACTAATATTTCAAGATAAATTAATCATACTTGGTTTTTGCTTCAATAGTTACCTAATGCATTTATTTTAATCAAATGAACTTCTCAGAATTGTATTTTGAGAGACTTGGGTTGGGTATAGGTCTGTGGTAGAGAGTGTGCTTACCAAAGCCTTTATTTCAATCCCCAGCACCAAAAAAAAGAAGAATGCATTTTGACATAGTCTGACCCCATAGAAACTTTACTGCAGGTTAACCTTATTTTAAAAGTTTTCATGCAATATGTGACTGATATTTTTAATCAGAACCACATTTATTCATGTCCTCTAAATCCCCAACAGCCCTCATTAAAATGAAAAGTATTCTGTCTAATAACTCCAGAGGTTGTTGAATTTTTGCTAACTTGCCATTACTTCTTCCTCAATTTTATTTTACTATTTGGTCAACAGGAAATGTTTGCTGCATTTGGAGATTTCTGGTCCCCAAATATGTCCTATGTAATAGTTGGCACTGAATTCTAAGATAGATTTGCCACTTAGGCCTTATGGGGGAGATCCTGGGTGAAATGAAATACTCTGGTAAGATAATAATACACTCATAATCTCCACTTATTAAATTGTCAAGTGTAGTGACAGTTTTTTATTAACATTTGCTCCTTCTACTTTTTTCTAACAATCAGCAATAAAACTCTCCTCCTACCCCCAACACACATATATAAGCTGATCATTATTTCTATTTCTGATGGAAGAGTTTTGTTTTGCTGGGACATATTTAAAATATTTTTTCAAAATATATTAAGTGGGTGTATGAACTGCCTTTATCTCTGTGGGATGGTCTAAATTGATTGACTTCTTTTGTTATAAACTCATGTGTTTTCCAAACATTTTTTCTTAATGTACATTACTTACAAAGTTTTCTTTCTTTTTTTTTCTTTTTTCCAGTACTGGGAATTGAACTCATGACGTCGCGCTTGCCAGGCAGGTGCTGTGTCGCTGAGTTAACTCCCTAGCCCCCTACAAAGTTTTCTTTAGAGAAGTTTCCTCAGAAATCTTGCACATTTATTCATGTCTATCACTGCAAAATTTTCCAAATAGCCATAAGCGATGCTATGATATTTCTGACCTTAGAGATAGTTCTTCACACAAAGCCAAGCATAGGTGGCAAGACCTGTAATTCAAAGGTGAAATAATTGAAGCTAAAAGCAAACCTGAATATAGTTTTTAGGTGCCCACGATCACAACATTCTTCCCCCTTCCTTAGCCTTCTAATTTTTTTTCAAGTTAATAGTGTTGATTCCAAGGGAAGCCTGTGCCTGGCATCTCAACAGTGGGAAGAGTTAGTCTGACTTCCAAGGTTAGCTGCACAGAAGTACCAAGCAGTAAAGAGGCTGGGAGCCAGGAGTGAGAAACAATTAGAGAACATTTCATTAATGCTTAATGATGCAGAGCAAGCACACAGCAGAGCTGATTGTGTTCGCTGCCTCAGCCAACGATCCCCATACAATGCCATGACGGTGTTATGAATGCATCCACTCTGTAGGCTATGGATCAAGAAGGCGGAAGATAAAATTATCTTGGGAAACCTAGTATGACAAATTGGAAAGACACTAGAAAATGACCACCACCCATCCCCCTGCCAGTCTCAAGACAGGTTGGGAAGATGTTACATAATTTTCATATTTGGTTCCTTGAGCCCAATACCTAACAGGTACAGGTAAATACCACCGAGAATTTCTGTTCTTAATAATAGTTTAAGCGTCTTGATTGGAAGGTCCTTTAAAGCATTTTCTTCTGCTTATATTTTTTCTTCTATCTCACTGCAGTGAAAAAGGATTGAAAAATACTGCACAGGTGCAAGTTGCAGCTGCTGAGAGTAAACTCTGTTCTCCTGTATTAATTCACGTCCCACTAGGGGAATTAGAGAATAGGTTAGTTCCCATAAGAAGAGAAAATTGTCTTCATCAAAAAGAAGTTTCCTATCTACAGTATAATCGTGTTTCTGGCCAAAGGATCTATTAAAATCCAATTTCCTTGCCAGGGATATAGCTCAGTGGCACAGTGCCTGCCTGGCAAGCCCAAGGTTGTGAGTTCAATTCCTGGTACCCCCTAAAAAAATCCAATTTCCTAACCCAGCTGTCATGGTTCATGTTTTTGTCAAGGGAGAACAATATAGTACAGAACACATATTTTATAAGATTATTTATAATAGTCACCCAAATAACTATATACAAGAGAGCGCAGGAAATCTGTCCACACACTAAAGACCAAAAGAATCCAGCTGAGGGCCTGAATCCCATGATAATGCCCTGCATGAGTTCAACTGAAGACCTAGAGCCCATAACAATGTCTCATGGAGGCCTGTTTCATGAATCTGTGCTGTGAAGGCCCAAAGGTCAGTGGCGGGATTTAGAAAGTCTGTGCCAGTGGGATAAAGGATCTGTGCTAGCAGGCTAAGGGATCTACACTGGAGCCAGGAAGCAACGCTCAAAATAAGAGCGAACACTTCCCCAAAAAGTACCACAGCCATCCTCAGCAACCATGAGGTCCTGAGCTCCTCCGATGATGAAGACAGCTGTGTTCCCCTCAGGAAAGCCAGTGAAGCAAGCATCTCCAGGAGACTGAGCTGTGCACCATCTTCCCCTCTGGAGCCAGGAAGTAATGCTCAGAGTGAGCACCAGAGCTTCCCCAAAGTGAACCGGAGCTACTCTCCGTGCCAAAAAGGTCCTGAGCTCCTCAGAGGATGAAACAGTCAAATTCATCAGGAAAGCCAGTATGACAAGCGCCTCCAAAAGAACCAACAGATCCTTACCGCTTCTACCCGCTCCCAACAGCCTCACTTCTCCAGTTCTTCCTCTTATGCTGCTGGCAACAGTCCTCAGGTGGGTCTCCCACTCCCAGCACCATGCTTACTCAGTTCAGCTGGGGGTTATAAATTGATCACGAGTTGTCAATCCACCACCTCAGACAAACTATACAAAAATTAAAAGGGAATATTTGGTTTTAGATTCAAATTATTTGTTTTAAATTATACATTGTGAAAGGGAAGAAACTGCCCAAAAGGAAAGAACAACTGGGAATGGGGAAAAGAGAAAAGAAGGAAGAGAAAAATATGTGTGTGTGTATATATATACACACACACACACACACACACACACGAAAGCTAAGAAATTGTACTACTAATTTCTATTGGTTTATTGAAAGGAACATTTAATGTTTAATTGTTTGATCAGTCTTACATGCCTGTATCTGTTTATTGGAGTAACGACTTTGAAGATAACAAAATATAATACAACAACCATTGTTAATATCCTATCACCTTGTTTTGTAATTCTCTATCATTTTTACCTTTTTATGTCATTCTGCTTATGTCTTTGATTTGTTACTTTGTTTTTGTTCTTTTCTCTTTAAAATAAAAAAATTATACATGTGGATATAAACACACATAATCATACACAGTTTCTATATGTAATCTAGTAGACTGATACATACATCAAAACCCCAAGACACATTTTAGCGAAACTTTATGCAATCATCTGACTCATATCATTAGACTTTTTCAATGTGCTTAATTCTGGACACAAAAATAAAATAAAATTAAAGAGAGAGAAATAGTGACAACGTGTATGCTTAGATGACATATTCATTGCACAAGTAATTCACATGCAGTGGTGTACCTGCTGTAAAAATGTGACTACGTCTTCACTCCTACAGCCTTTCCCATAGCTGTGTATGTTTATCACTGATGTTCAAAACCATGACCCAAATGTGTACGATTTTAACTATTAAACAGAGATTAATGTATTCTTAGTTGAATATAATGAAAATAGTAGTAGACATGTAAGAAGGAAGGAAGGTCTGAGAGGGAAAAGGACAGAAAGAAAGAAGGATATAGGAAACAGAGAAAGGAGGAGAAGAGAGAAGGGGAAGAGGGTAACCAGAGGGGAAGCCAAGGGGCCCGTTGGTTTATTGTCTGTCTTCTATTCACTGATTTTGAAATATCCAGAGTTCAGATTTCCCCCTGAAAAGACACGATAGTTCCTAACTTGTTCTTATTCTAAAAGCCTCACAGGAATTCAATCAATGTTAGAAACATATTGCATCTGTGAAGAACTGTCTGATCTCAGGTAGTTCTCTATTCCACAAAGTCTTCACTCCTGTACTGAATCTCATGCACGTCTACAACGTTTGCTTAGTTTCTCAGTTTTTTGGGCCACTTTCAGTTCCGTAGTCTTCCTCCCGCTAACAAACTCTCTGGCATGCTAGTGTCTGTGAATCTCCTGGGCATTCTTTTCTCTCCGACCTGACTCAGTACAGGTGAGTTTCTCTGACTGTCCTGCAGTGCTGTGCGCAGGGAAACTTTGCTTCAGACATCAGCCTCCAGCACCTTGTATGGGGTTTGGCCTTTCCCGTTAAGGCAAATTCTCATGCCTCGTATTTCTTTGTCCACCCTCCTCTAAGTTACCTCCCTCTATTTCCTTTTTCTCTATTCTCATTTCTCATGCACTCCCAATTTAATATTCATTTTTATAGAGCCACATATCAGCCATTGATTTCTTTTGTCTTCAAAATAAGGACCTGTGGGAAGGCTAAACTTGTCCCAAGTTTAGTATGAAAAATGCCAAATAGAAAACATAAACAACATGCACACTAGAAAAAAGCCTGGTGGCATTCTATCTACAGTGCTTCGTATAATGATTGGAGTGTTTTATGGAATGGCTTCACAGTACCTTCATAAATCTAGAAATCACAAGTATGTGGTCCCCATATCCCCCCCACTAAATCCATGGCAGATGGGATGAATGTAATAAGTCCACATGGGATGGAATTATTGGAATTGCTTCTTTTCAACATCTGAGATTAAACATAGAGATAAACAAGATGATTTTTAGAAAATGTTACCAGTGTAACATCCAAAGAAAAGATGGCTTTCTCCAGTTACAATTTGCAGGTTGGCAGAGGAAGGATGAGCCAGGACACCCAGGCATGGTGAACCCAACATCCTCTGATGTCATTAATGGAAGTACTGGTGGTTTAATGAGACATGAGTATTTCTTATTGATTATGCATTTATAATTTCTTTCTTTACAGGTTTATAACTCAAACAAGATTACTGAAATTAATCTCATGGAATAAGTGCTCTAAATCTTTGACCAAGGATTTTACCATACATTTAATCACTGAACAAAACCCTCGTATAACTAAATTAATGGTTTTTACCTGCAGTGGTTTTCCTCAACAAAGTGCATTGAAGAGGAAGAGACTTTTTGTTCCTTTTGGCTTGGTGACAGTAACGCTTACTGAGGGTTGGGGAGAGAGAGTGCTTCAGTTTTAGAGAGTGAGCAGAGATTAACATTCTACTTGGACCAATCCTATGCAACAAATTTTCTTGCTTCGAATATTAATGGCAGTCTCATTTTAAAACACTAGTATTATATAAGTAAGTGATAATTAGCAAAAATTTTTGCATACATACCCATGTTTATAGTATCATGATTTGTAATAGCTAAATTATGAAAGTGGACTTGTATGCCCATCAACAACTGAATGATAAATAAAGTGTGGTATATACATGGTGGTCTACTACTAGAAGGATAACTTTGAGTTAATCATAGGACAATAAATGAATCTTGTTAAGTGAAATAAATCAGGTACAGAAGGTTTAATAGTTCATGATTTCTCTTATATGGGAAACCCCAAATATAGGTAAAGAGCAAAATAAAAGAGAGATACTAGGAGACAGAGGGGAAGAATTTGCACAGATGAGAAATGGATTTGGGGAACTGGAAAAAAAAAAGGATTAAGATTTGATATGTAAATGTATCAAGTTCTCAAGATGACTAACTGTTACATATAGCAGTTGAAGTGAAAAGCCTTCGTCTTCAATTTTTCATTGCCTGGTTTTGCTTCAAATGTCTACCCTCTTCTGGCCTCCTTGTAAACTCCTTCCCAAAGGCTGGTGTCCTGGGCACTTACATGTATCAATAATTTTGCATTAAAAGCAGAAGAATTCCAAGCTTTGTGAATGGAAATTCTTAAAGTTCTCAAAGTTTTGATGACATAGTCTTCCACAGCATTTTCTTTCCTTTTTTTTATTTTAAAGAGAATTAAAAAAACAATAGCAAAATAACAACAACATAGACAAAAACAAAACAAAGCAAAAACAATAAAAATGATACAAGGTTTCAAAACAAAATGATAAGAATTAATAGTGGTTGCATGCTAATATTTCCTTTTTTTAAGCAATTTCTTTTCTTATTAATTTTGGAAAATTGGAAAGATGCTCAAGTTACCCAAGTTTTCCATAGTATGAGGATGCTACTTGAATCTTTTTGTGCATTTCTTCCATTCAATACTGATGCAATGATAAGAGTTTTATAATGCTCCAGAGATTTTTGGCAGCAAAGAGAACAACTGATTTTTCTCAATTTAAGTACACACACATTTAATATTCTTTCAAAATTTCATATTTTCCCTTACCCAGGAGCGTTTCTTTTTTGTGAAACAACAATAACAATGATAAAGTTGTCATCTAATTTACCCTGGTTCTAAAAGAGATAGTTCTATATTTGAAAAATTAGAAAAAAGCACTTCATAAGGATTAAGTGCCCTCTGTACAAAGTCTTCCCCCTACTTTTGGGGACCCGTTCCAGGACCTCTAATAGATACCTGAAATCCCAGAAGTAACCAATTCTATAAGTGTTATGCTTTTTACTATACAGATGTACCTATCATAATGTTTATATAGGCACATTAAGTACTAATAAAATAAAATGATTATACTGAAATGAAATTTATATACCCACAGTCTCTCTCTTTTGAAATATCTTATTGGACTGTAGGTTTGGACTGTAGCTGACTGTGGGTAACTTGAGACAGTGCAAAGTGAAACAACAGTGCAGGGAGAATACTGTATACATCAGTCACTCTCCATCACTGGAGTAGAATACCCAACACTTGCCATTTCAAAGAAGAGAGGGTTGTTTCGCCGTAGGGACTTACTCTGTGCATGGTCAGATGGCTCCAAGGCAGAAACACTGTGACTGAGAGGAGTCTGGGAAGAGGAAATCTGCTCGCCTCACGGCAGCCGGGAAGCAGAGCCAGAAGGGAGGAGCTGGAAAGGAGATGCACCCTCCAGCAGCACACTCCCGGGGACGCACCTCCTCCAGCCTGGCCCCGCCTCCTGACAGCACATTTAGTGAGCTCATCAGTGGATCTAAATACTGATGAGTCCGGTGTCCCCATGATCCACCCACCTTTCAAAAGTCCAGCTTCGGAAAACACTCATGAGACTGTGGGAGACACTTAAGATCTAAGCCATAATGCTGTGTGTATGGCAGGTCATTTCCCTTTGGCCTCAGGACTTTAGATGTAATACCTTGAATAGTCATCTGGTGTAAATGTCTACACCAATATCTGCCTGTCTGTATATATAGGAATTAGTTCAGCACCTGGTACATATATTCAGCACTTCCTATTTGCCGATTATTATCAGTAACTTAACCCATGTTCTGACCTCTTTCTCCTTTTTTTAAAAAAATTAAGTTTATTGGTACAATTTAGATATACATACTGACCACACTCATTATGGGGAGTTGCTACCTGCACATGATATATCTTGATTCCTCTTTTATTTCCCCATTCCCTTCTTCTCCCTTCAACCCTTCTTCCCCTTCTTATTTATGAGCTTTGTTTCCATTTTATCTTCCCTTTCTCATTTTTTCTTTTCCCTCACCTCCTGTTGAACATACTTAGAGCATGGAAGCAGAGAGTTAGGATTGATGGACACTGGTGATCTCAAATGGTGCTGTGTTTTTGTTTGTTTGTTTTTGCTTCTCTCCCTGTTCTGGCTGTGCCTCTGCTCCCTGGATTGCTGATCTCCAAAGGAAATTCAGAAGCAAATATCTAGTACATGCGTGAGAAAAGCCCCCACAGGAACTGTCAGGAGAAATGCTGGGAATGTCTCTTCTCCCTTGGCATCTTTTCCCTTCTCTCTCCTCAAGCCAATAAAATAACTATACAGATATAGACAGGTTTGCACAGTAGAAATTTGAATGGTGGCCCTCCGACAGGAAGAAAATAGAAACCAGTCAGAGAGATTCGTATATAGAATGAAGACAGGAACCCAAGGAAGAATCCAGCTTGGACACAGATGCTCCTATTCTGACTTCCTCTTCGGGAGTCCTGCCAGTGAACTGGTACGTTTACTACTGATGTCACAAACAAGCAATTTATAATCTCAACCCAGCCTGAAAAATTAAGAGTCTAAACCAAAACTGAGCTGTGAATAACCATTTTTATATTAAAATGTCTCACACAAAAATCTGAAATCTCTGTTTGCATTTAAATATCAAGAGATTTGGCACTCCTGAGTCCTTTTTTATCTCCACAGCAGTCACTTTTAGCTTAGTAGCCACCCTTAGATTTTAATTCACCACAATTCTCATTCATTCTCATTGCTTTTATATCAGGGCTGCTGCAGTTGTTTCCATTGTCATCTACCTACTAATGTAGGCCGTGAGTGAATAATCTTGATTAAACCTGCATTTGGAAAGGAAGTACTTCCTCATGAGCAATATAGCTCAACTTTCCCCAGACGCAGTGCTCCCATAATTCATTCTACAGAGCGGTATTCCTCAAAGTGTGGATCCAGCATGCACCTGCATCAAAAGGAGTTGGAATGCTCATTATTTATTGCCACATGCACTCCAAGTTGGCATACTCAGGTCTGTTTGAAGAATTCCTTATGCAGTTTTAAACTTGATATACTGCTGCAACAACCAAGAATATGGGTGAGAACAATTCCAGGACTTGCATAACATCCAGATTGTATGTCTTAATTTGAAAATGCTTTAGGATAGTTGTTTCAGTCTGGGAGCAATTCTGTCTCCTGAAGAACAGTTGGAGACCTATCTATCATCTATATTTTATCTATCCACCATCAATCTATCCATCAATCATCTATCTATGGCCTATCTATCATCTAGTTATCTGTCCACCTGTCTATCTTTGATCTATCACCTATCCCTTATCTGTCTATCATCTATCTATCTATTATCTATCTATCCATCTACCATTTATTATCTATCTATCCCTCTAACTATCATCTATCTATTATCTCTTATTTATCTACCTATCCATCTATCTACTATCTATCTATTCATCTATTGATCTATCATCTACTATCTATCCAGCATCTATCTATCTATTAATCTATTATCTATCATCTATCTATTTTCTCTTATCTATCTACCTATCTATCCACTATCTATCCATCTATTGATCTATCATCTACTATGTATCTAGCATCTATCTATCCATGTATCATCTATTATCTATTATCTGTCTATCTATCTATCTATCTATCTATCTATCTATCTATCTATCTAAACCATTTACATCTTAGATACTCTCTCATTGCTGAGATACAGTACCTGACACTCACATTTATTTTGGCTGACATTTTTAGAGGTTTCTGTCAATCTCTCTGGGATTTCCCATTCAGTAGGAATGGATTTTGCCAGCATGCCCTACAAATTGTTTGGGGGCACTGACGGTTCTGTCCCAAGGACTCACTAAGAACCCACTTTGGGGCCTTTTTCTCTCAATTTGGTCCCAGTGTGCCCTGGGAACCTTAAAGCCCTCAAACATTTGTAGCAAAATTAGATAGAATCCCACTTTAACTTTATTTACATCTGCCATTTGGTTCTGTTTACACTGGCACCTCAATTCTGTTCTCTTACTAAGAATGGCCTTTACTGCCACTTTTTGCAATATCTCCATTTTAGAAAACAGTGCCAGGAAAAAACAAAACCAAAGACAATGAGTAACAACAACAACAACAACAAATGCTCCAGTCTTCCCCTCCAACTGACTTACCCTGGTTGGTATAGTAACCAAGACTACTGTTGTCTTCATTTGATTGGAGGTAATTTGGCATCCTCCAGTCTAAACAAAACTTACCTGAGCACTATGAATTCTGATTTGCTAATGTTATTTTTGCTTTCCTTGCTTGTTTTTTTTTCCTACTCATTTCTTTAAACCTTGGTCTCTGCACCTTGTTATTTTTGAATTTTGTTTCATAAAAAATTTTATAAGCACTTTAAAATCCTTTAAAAACCAAAGAAAGACATAAATAATGAGCAAGAGCTTGTTAAAATGCTACCACGTATATAAGAATTTCATTGTTCTCAGAATCTGAAAATAATATTGTAATGGTGCTTTCTTCTGAATTTCTTTGGAATATTATTCATGCCTTTAACATGTCATGATTTCTTTATGCATTAATGTTTTAAGTAATGTAGCAGTTGATGGTACCAGGGGAACTATCACATAAACATTAGTCAAGACACAGTCACAGGACAGAAGTCTCCGATTCACCTTGTAACTAACTGAAGTAACTTACTGTCCTAAACACTGCTAAGGCCATCTTTGACATATGCCCTTATTTCATAAGCAGGAATTTCTTTAGGGCTATCATTTCTAAACTATATAGGTGAATGGAAATTCTTAGTTGTGGAGTGTGTATGACCATTTTAAGGAGAAAGGCTGAATTGTTTTCTACTGTACATTTTCAGTGAGTTTTTTTTCCCTTAAAACTTTACCAAGGCTTTGGCAGAATAATGCCTCTTAAGTTTGCCCATATATCCCAAAGTTCAAACAGCATTGTGATTTTCTGCAACAGAAACTGTAGATTAACATTTTTCACTTTTTTGACTTTAATAAAATTGAATTTGTCAATTTTACTTTTATGCCGAATAGGCTTTGTTATCTTTAGGAAAAATTTACTTATATAGTTATTTATATTTTTTCACAGTTTTTAATTGTTTCTCATTTTAATATTTACTCATTTAATCTGTTAAGTGTAGTACAATATGAAGCTCAACTATATCTACTTTTCCTAAAGAATAATTGTTTGTACAATAAATATATTAAAAGATTATTTTCTCTGATGTACAATACCATCCTCCATGTACCAATTTCAATATATTAGTGGGTATTATTTCTGGGATTTTTTCTTTACTCCATTGGAAAATTTGTATACATCTCTAGAAATAGCATGCATTCTTTTTTTGTTGTTGTTGTCATTTTGAGACAAATTCTCTCTGTACAGTGCACGCTGGTCTTGAGCTCACTTTGCAGCCCAGGCTGACCTCAAATTTGAAATGATCCTCCTGCCTCAGCCTCTGAAGTTCTGGGATTACAGGCGTGCACCACCATGCCCGGCTATCGATGCATTCTTGCATACTAAAATTTAAATGCCTCTTGATGTCTAGCACAGCATATTTTTACACACCCTATGTTATGTATTCTACTCTTTTGTGGTCATTATCTCTTTCACATGTATTTAAGAACCTATTTATTAAATTCCTTTTATAAAGAAAAGAAGAATGAATGGTGATTTCTTCAGAATTGCTTTTGAAGTTATAAATCATTTTTTAAAGAAATATCGACTTCCTCTTCATGCATCTGATATTACTTTCTAATTATTTTAATATTCCCTTTTTCTTCCTTTTTTGTTAGTAGGGGTTGAATCCAGGGCCTCTATGCTGACTTACATTCCCAGCCCTGTTTACATAGTTTATTTTGTGATGTGGGCTTTCTAAGAAGTCACTAAGTTGCTCAAATTGCGTTTGACCCTGTGGTCTCCTTGTTGTACCTTTCCAGAGTTTGGGACTTACAGGTGTGACATCCATGCTCAGGTTTGGGTGCTCCTTTATGTCATCATCAGTCATATATTTTTCCCATGAGTATGTTATGCACATTTTGTGAATTTATTTCTACATATTTCAGATTTGTCACTATTATATATATGATGCTCTTTTGCTGTGTTTCCATTTCAGGTCTATAGAAGTACAATTTATTTTTATATTGATTTTTATCTCAGCCACATTGCTTAGCCATTTAAAATAAACTAAATTTATTGTTTTATTTATAGATACATTTTTAATATGGACATTTATAAAAGTGACAGCTTTGTTTTCTTCTTTTCTATTTATGGATTTATCTATGTTACTATAATTGCTAATGTCTTGAGGATAATATTAAGCAGATGCAGTGACAGTAGCATCCTTATCTTGTTCCCAAAGCTGGAAAGGTCAGAAAATATTTCTAAATTGTTTACCATTGAGAATCATATGTAGGACTAAGGATGTAGCTCAGTGTGTAGGTACTTGCCTAGTGCTTACCTAAGATCTTGTGTTTGATCTCCAGCACTAAAGAAAAAGAACAACTTTTCTGTACTTTTCCAAATAATTTTAATTGACAAACAAGAGTATATACATTTATCTTTCCAGTACTTTATATTTTGGAAAGGAACAGTTCGTTCATGCTTAATAATGTTAAAAGGACTCAATTTTTATTCTCCTTTGTTAAAATATTTTACTACCATAGATGTCAAACTTCACCATGTTATTTTATTTGCTAATATTTAAATTTAATAGATGAAGTATATATTTTTTGCTTTATGCCATATTTGTGTTCCTAAAATAAATCTCAGTTATTTATATGTGTCATATAGTTGTTTTTTAATACTGTTAAATTTTGTTCAACAATATTTGATTTTTTGTTTGTTTGTTTTTTTTTGTTGTTGTTTTTCTTCCAGTATCAGGAATTGAACTCATGACCTTGTGCTTGCCAGGCAGGTGCTTTGCCACTGAGCTAAATCCCCAGCCTTCCAACAGTATTTGATCTAGAAATGTGCATCTTTGGTAGTGAGTGACATTTGCCCATAGATTTTTCTGTTGTTTTCTCTTTTTGGCAATAGGTCTACAGTAGTCTTAAAAAATCAGTTAGGAAGTAGAAATGTTTTAAAACAAAGATTATAATTTATTCCATAAAAGTTCGGAGAATTCATCTGAAATCCCCATCGATTAGGATCTACTTTCTGATAACAATCACTATCTAATTCACTTTATTTTGCTTGTATACAATGGAATTAGACAATTTTAGAATGTATTAAGTGTAGCCAATTTTTAATCCTTCTATCTATGTGAAGGAGATAGATCATTAAAGAAAGTTGCCAACTGTGTTTGTTTAATTAATAATAAAAAACCAGAACACGAAGGCAGGCCAATGGAGTAGGAGGACAGGTAATAGAGAAAAGGATCAGCATATGGATCATCTCAGAGGAATTTTTTTAAATGGAGTAATACAGGGTAATAAACATATCCATACTACTAAATATAGTGTTAGTGGTGAAACAATAGAATTAGTGGTCATATGGTTTGCATCTAGATGTCTCCCCACAAACCCAGGTGGTCATGAGTGGCACTTTTTCAGAGGTGGCTGGAGCTAGAGCACGTGATGCTGGGGTTAAGGGTGTGTGATTACTAAATTAGTCTACTGACTGGTTTGGTATAGTTCTGGGTAGGATTAAGAGTGGTGCACCCAAGGTGTGAGTGCTACCTATCCTAAGGGCAGGTAAACTGGATAAGATATAAAGGACAAAAAGAAGGTTGCTGTTTGTGTTTTGTTGCTTGTCACTTGCTGCTTGCTGCTTGGATGCTTTTGTTGCTCTCTGCCTGCCATGGACTGTTTTCTCTTCTGTGATATCCCTCTGGTATGCCACCTTGCTTTGGAGCCCGTGTATTATACACTGAAACCTCCACCATCTGTGAGCCGAAATAATCCTTCCTTCTTTTAACTTTGGGTATCAGTTATGTTGTCTCAGCAATGAGAAAAAGTAACTAAGACAGTAGTCAATGATAGGTTTTTCCAGCGCAGAGAGAAGTAAAACAGAATAAAATGCCTTTATTGTGGATGCAGAAAGGCCACAGGAAAGAGAAAAAAGTGGCCTCTGCCGATATTTCGTGGCGTCCTAGGTTAAATAGCCCCAGGCTGGAGGTGGGGTTTAGGAGGCGCACTGCTTGACATGGCAGACCGGGATTGGGTGGGAGCATGGGGAAAAGGGAACAGGATATTACAAAAAGGGAAGGAGGAAGTTGTAATTTGACTTAGTGGAAGAAGGGTGGGGCTTAGCACATGGCCTTTAGTGGCCTGCTCCATATTAGCTGAATGCCATGGTGACTCAGCACCATACCACATGGCCTGCAGCGCCATACTGGCTTGGGTGCCATAGCAACTCAGCAGGAATTACAGTGGGGCAAGAAACCAATCAGTCAGCATGAAATGTTGCAAAAGTAATACCAGAAATTAGGATAAGAACTTGAAATCTCAATTGTTTCTTGGTAGCCATGCAACACAAGTTAAAGGCCACAGGTCTTTGAAGACGGCTGTGAAGAATAGCAGCGATTCTGTTGAAGGAGAAATAGATGCTCTTGGAGCTCCTGCTGTATGCTGTTGCCCTTAATCTAACAAACTGAACTCTCATAAAGTAGAGTTCCTTGGGAAAGGGGTGGAAAAGAAGGCTAGGATTGGGGAAATTTCCCAATTTGGACCTTCATGTAGATGATGTATGGATTTTGCAAATCTTTACAGGCAAGTAAATCTATCAGAAATTCTATCATGCCTTAGAATAATAGTCTGAGATAAAGAAAATAATGAGATCTTTACAATAAGCATTTAAAGGAAATGGCCCTTATCATTAAAGTATATAAAGAATTTTCCCAAGAAGAAAAGGGGAGTTGGCAAATTAGAATGCCTTCCCTGCACAGTTTTATTATGCAAACAATCATCAAACAGGAAGTCCTTGAGAAATGGGAGGGATTATTGGTTGGGATAGTAACAGTACTCCTGAAAATGAGTCTGGCATAAGAAAGTTCAGAAAGACAGGCACTGAGATGGAATATTTAGTTCAATTTTAGTTTAAGTGGAAATGCTAAACAAGAATTTTGTTAGTTCAAGAACAATCCGAGGGTGCTGGGGATTTAGCTCAGCGGCAAAAGCGTCTGCCTGGCAAGTGCAAGGTCGTGAGTTTGGTTCCCGGTACCGGAGAAAAACAAAAACAAAAAAACAAACAAACAAACAAACAAAAAAAAAAACAAAAAAAGAACAATCCGAATCCCTGTGTATAGCACAACACAAGTAAAACATTCATTGCCTTTTCAAAGAATTGCAGTACTCAGAGGTTAGTAACAGAAACAATGGCAAGGAAAGGGACTGAAATTCTACTATCCAAGGAAAGGAAATGATTTCACCACTATTCTAAAGACCTTATCCTTGGGGATGTACACGAGTCACAGTGTTAATGATTTGGCTGAACATACACTAAAGAAAAGCATTATAGTCCTTTAGGTAGAGAGAATCTTGGGTTAAAAGTGTGGTCCCAAGGTCTCAAATGCAGTGTTGTTAGTTACTTGTTGAATTACTTTTCCCTCTGGGTCTCAGTTATCCATCTGTAAAGCAGGCTGCGTCATGATATGTAGTTCCTCATAAGACTATGGTAGAGCATGATAAAATATTAAGCACTGTATGGTTTCTTTGCACAGTACACAATCAAGATTAGTTTATTTTCCCAATTTCTTAGAGAAGAAATAGAGTAAAAATTAATACCTCTAGGGGAAGCTGAAGAAAAAAGCAGGAAGAAATAGCTAAAAAAGAGAAAAGTAAGGAAGAAAAGAAGGGTATGCTGCTACTGTTCTATTTCTTTGTTTCTCATTTACTATTCTCTTTAAAATAAAGAAAAAAGAAGAGAAGGAGGGAGAGAGGGTAAAAGGTAACCCTATTGATTCCAGTACACTCACAGCAATGTCTTTAACCTCAGCACTTGTGGGGAAAAGGGTCTGCTTGAGCACTGGTTTAGAATGAATATTTAAATTGCAATTTCTGGGTCTTCCCTCATGCTAAACTCATACTATCTCTGAAAGGGAGGGTGCTAAGCAAATCTTCAGAGGAAAAATTTACAGTTTGAAAACCATTATCACAGGCATTGTAGTGTGAAACACTGACCATGTTACTTACCTTCCCTATACCTCAGGTTCTTGATCTTGAAATCAGGCACAGGTACAGCTTGTATAATACATATTATCACACGTTCACTGTAAAGACTTTGCCAAGTAGGAGCGAAAAGAGTTTAGTGAAGGTGTAAGCTCTAAATACATAAGAATTAAGCTAATTTTAGAGGTCCTCATCCATGATCACTACTTTAATGCATGCAATTTTCCAAAACTTTTCACTGCTTCATGGTATTTGCTTTATGTCAATTTCAAACTTTACAAGAAATATATTGATTTATCCACTTCCTTTATATCTGCACTATTACATTGTGAACAATTTTATAAGCTTGCTTTCATTTAATATTGCTTTCTTTGCTCATTAGACCCAAAGGTAAAGGAACAATGGTTAATGGCTTTGCATCTCCGGAAAATAACCTTAGTATCTTTGGACTGAGTAACGTGTATTGGACTTTTGAAACTGAGAAGGATTCTGGACTGTACCAAAATCTTCAGATAGAATAAAGTAAATGTTTGGGTTCCTTTATGACACTGTTTTATTTATTTAGGCTTTGTTCTTGCTTCTCTTTAAGCACAAAAGCTTCTCCCTCATTTATTCTCTGCTTCACCCATACCCACATCTCTTGTTATGTCTTCCCATTCTTGCAAGGGATTCCAGGATCATTAAACTACTCTTGTCCAATGAGGGCCACAAACTCTTTTAGCTAGGATACATGAGCTATATTTTGTACCTGAAAATTCTTTCTCAAAATCTTCTTAATCTTCTAAATTATCAATATCTCTGGCTACCTAGGATTTGTTCCATTTTCTTGTGATTACTTGTTTGGCATTTGTGTGGACATTAACCCAGTTTGTCAAAAGGTCAACCAGAAATATGCAATGGATATTCTAGAGTCCAGACTAACCCACTATGAAGAAAATGGTCAGGCTGAGGAACATTCCCTGGAAGAAGTATCTCAAGCAATCTGTACAGAACCTTCAAGTCCTGTCTTAAGCTACTATTAGAGAAGTTACTCAGCCAGAATTCTGTGGCGTTATCTTAGTTACAGGTCAACATCAAGGTAAATTTAGCCTCAAAGGAAGGAGGCTGGAAAGAGCATTTATCAATATAGAAGACTTGATTCACCAAGGAAGAAGGGGAAGATCTTTCAAGACAAACTGTAGTAGCCCTTTGAGCTGTTTGTCACCCCTAGGATAAACTAGGGAGAAGAGGAAATGTGTCACATGAGTACTGCAGAAGCTTTTAAATCTGCTACACCTGGGTTCAGTGCCTGAATCTACCATGTATGAGCCACATATTATCTTTTTTACCTTACTATCTATAGAAAGGAATTAACAACACCCATTTATATCATAGAGTTATTCTGAGAATTAAAGATGCTATGAGAATGAGACATGATATGGGAATTACTACTCTAAAGAGGTCTTTGGTAGATTGTGGCTATTCTCTGCATCATTGTCATAATTTAAGAAATCAATATATAACATAAGAAACAGATGAAACACAAGATTTTATGTTATTTTCTCTTCACTGACAAAATCTTTAAATCATCCTCACTCTGTCATTTAGCAGTGTAAGAGTATATATTTTCAGTTCAGTTTCAATGTAGTTTATACACAAGTAGCCCTTAAATCAGAAATAAAGTCAGTAAAATTTAAATATTCTATTGATTTCAATCTATCAGCAATAGTGAGTAGCCAGAAGTTTGCAAATATCTTATGTCCACAAGGATTTGTTAACAAGACAGTGTACCAACAATATCTGGCCTTTATATCATAAATTTAAACTGTTTTGCTTACTAATAAAATGGTTTGCATTTCTAAAACATATGATCTTATGTCCTTTTAAATTTTTTTCTATGAAAATTTATTACTAATCTATTTTTTTTAATTTTTAGCAAACTCAGACCAGAGAGTTTTAAGGGTTACCAAGCTCAACCCAGACACTAATGGTAGAAGATTGGGTGTTGTGTTTCCAACTATGACTTCGTAGCATTACTACTAGATAGAAATTATTATACCAGCTCACTATCCTGTGGTAATCACATTTTTAAAAATAAGAGTGTTGTGTAAGAACCCATTGTACTTTATGTATCAAGACACTAAAATATGATTAGATAAGCAAGCAAAATCTCAGGAAAAAAAAAGTAAAAGAACATTCTGATGATATTTCTGAGTAAAATTGGAATCACTTACCCTGTTTTGAGCTGTATGGCAAAGTGAATTTCCAACAACTCAATGTTTATTACAACTTGAAGGCTGCCAAAGATATTCAGAGGTCAATTAATGCAATCTCTTGTTTCTAAGCAAGACCCAAATACACTTCAACGTAGCAATTATGAACGTTTCTCACAAAATTCCTAGCAAAGCATTTTTCTTAGTTTTGTTCATAACATAAGTAATAAATCTTCTAATCTTTTATGCAGAAAACACTTTCTTAGAGTTTTCTAAGGAAATTTTCCAATTTCCTTTTTCTGACTATGGAGGACAAACTTAGGTCTTGCCCAGATTTCTTTTCCTGGTCTAACTTTTTCATCAGACCATATCTACTGATTATTCTATAGACAATATCAGCATTTACTAAGATGTCTCTAATTTGTTAATAGTGTGAATTTAAATCTTCTGTTATCAATATTAAATATCAATAATGTCTGAGAGTTTTATTAGGATAGAGACCATGTTTTCCTCTTTAATTCCAGTTTCTCTTACATTGTCATGCATGCTAAATGAAAAAATGTAAGAATGCATGAAATTATTATGGCAATTTTATTACTGCAGAACTAGAATAAACAAACAATTACTATCAGAATAGCTCTATTTTTTTACACACTAAAGCACGTTCTAAGTAACTGTCTTCTCAGACAAAATACAGAAGCACTTTGACCAAATGGATCATCACTATTAAGAAATCTCTCCTTTTGTTTGGCATTTTTTTCCTGGTGTATCACAACCTGCTTGTGTCTTCTGCCACTCTGCTCATGAGTAACATTGTATGTTCAATGTGTACAGAAACTCTGGCCAAAACCACATATTTCACTTCATTTAATTCTTACAACAACCTTATTGAACAGTGTTATGGGTTGTGTCTGGATATGTTCCCCCAAAGCCTCATGCAGTCACGGGGCAGGTTTCTAGAGTTTATGATTGATTCATGGGTGTGAGAGCTACACCCGGCCTGGGGTGGATAGTTTGTGTATGTAAGGGAGAGAAAGAGGCTACTTGTTCCTGCTCTTCCTTTTTACTCTTGCTGCTTTTGCTGTCTTCCACTGCCATGAAATGTTGCCCTCTGCCATGTGCCACCATACCTTGGAGCCAGCCGAGTATGGTCTGAAACCTCCACAAACTGTGAGCTAAATAAACCTTTCCTTCCTTAATTTTGGTGTCAGGTATTTTTGTCTCAGCAACAAAAGAAAAGTAACTAAAAGAAACAGACATTCAGAACTGAATGTCAGTCACTGGTCTAATATAATATGAATGTAAATGATGGGATTAGACATTGATTCTGTGTTTTCTGGCTCCAAAGCATATGTCCTTAAACATGATACCCTCCTGCCAAGAGTAATATGCTAAAAATCTTTTTTTTTCACCTTTCTTTTATTTCATATACTGAGCAAATATTCCTTAGGCATATGCTGTATTCCACAGCATGAGCCAAATATTACTGAAAGAAAATTTTCCCCATTCTGAAGTAGATCTATCTCTTAACTCTTACTAGTTCTCCCTAAGGGAGCCAGTATTACTGAACTAGCTGATCAGAAGCTGAGCCATTTGTTGAAACATATTGAGTAAGTGGGAAGGTAACTGTGCTTTAAAAGAAGTAGAGCAGTGAGATTTCTTCTGTTTCCCTCTGCCACTATCAGAGATTAGTGAGAGGGCTGATGTCTTTGCATGGAAGGAAGTGCTATATCTTTTCTCGGATGTTTCTCATGAGGCATGCCCAGGGCTGAGTGGTCCATCAAGGGCAATGTTTTGTCTGGGCTTCTTCCATCTTACTCCATTCCATTCCTGTACTGCATGATAAGTTCTTATCACATTTAGATGGTAAGATTGCACTCTGAGATCAGAGGGAGAAAGAAAACATGATTTAAGATCAGGAAGGAAGAAACCTCATTTAGTCATTCTGACCAGAACCATTGAAAAAGTGAAAAATGGCCCTGTTAAAAAACCAGAGTGCAGAGTTCCCAGTAGAACATAAATAACCCCCAAACAAGGAAGAGACTGTGGCTGGTCTGGTCATGTATGAGATACAGACAAAGTCCTCCTTGGAACTGCAACGATGGCAAAGACCAATGTGAAGCTCTGGACAGAGGATCTTCATCTCCCGATGTACACTGCCTGTAAGTGATTGCTGCTCCTTTAGAACAGGAGTTCTAATTCCATTCTACTCTGCTTTGTGGATACAACTGATTATGATATTCAGTTATTAAATTGCTCTAACTTTTGGTGATATCTGAGCCCAAAATATTACCAATTCACTGAACCTTGCTGAGAATTCTCTCATAAAACCCCAAATGCCATAAGAAATTCCTCCTGATTCTCCTTTCCCATCTCGGTTCCCTTGAGGCATACTCTTCCTTCCTGCAACAGCTAAACAGCCTAGACCCTCCTGTCACTGGGGACATGTTTCTGTTGGCATTTAGTGCTGGCCTTTCACACCATGTTCTCCTAACAATACCACGTTCTCCAACTGTAAGAGCAATTCTGTTATGTGTTTCTGGGTTCTTGTTTTGCCATAAATCAATTCTATGTGTTTTTCTATGAGATTATTACACTTCACTGCATAGCTTCTGTCTCAGTCAGTTTGGAAGGCCAGAAAGTAACAAGGATGGGGTAGGTTATACTCAACATACATTTATTTCTCAGTGTTTCATTGGCAAGAAGTCTGAGATCACAGCGTCAGCATGGTTGGTTTGATAAGAGCTCCCTTGCAGATTGTAATTTCTCATTGTATCCTTATGAAAAGAAAGCAAACTACTTTTCTGGGCAGTTTTATGGGAGGTCTAATCCCTTTCATGAGGACTCCATCCTCAGGACCTAGTTACCTCCTACCCAGCCTTCTTTGCATACCATCACTTTTTGATTAAGATTTCAACATACTGATTTTGAGAGGAAACAGTCTATTACGATTCCTTCAATCAACAAATTAATTATGAAATATAAAATGGTGTTATTCAGAATGCAGATTCCTGAATTGTAGGGATCATTTTATTCCCATCTGCCTTACTCTTTTTCTTCTGTCTTGTATGCAAGGCCAGATGTGGATTTTTAGAGGTAGAAAGGCTGAGAAATATGTCAGTTTCCTTTTACTTACTTTTGCTTCTACTTAGATTTTTCCAAAGGCATTTGCATGGTCTTAGAATTATTGAATCAGCATGTGCTTTTGGAAAGAATTTAGGGGGTAAGTTTGCCCCCCAGATGGGAAATAAAACAGGAAGATGCAACAGAGGTCTCATCTGACCTTCAGCTTAAGCTACTGCTGCTTTTTCACTGAGAAGCACTGTTTGAATACCAGGTATATGTTAGTGAGTACGTGTTTGTGGAGAAAGGAAAGGGATTATTTCATACTTGATTTGCCACTAATGAAAATATTCTATTGTAAATAGAAGGAAAAGTTGTGAATGTAAAATTTTAGAGCTATTTTAGACCTATTATCCTGCAGTCAGAAGTTGGAAAACACCCCTTAGAGAGCTTTTGGTATTTCAGCGAATGCAAACATTTACTAACTATTCAGAGCAATATGTGATTAGTGCTTACATGCGTGCAGATTCGAGGGCATCAAAAGCTTAAGGAAAGGGGAATTAACTTAGAACCCTCAGGGGACACTTCAGCTGAGATCTGAAAAATGAGTAGAAGCTTGCTAGAGGAAGAGGCCAAAAGTGCACACAGCTCATGTGATAGTCAGGAAGCCAGGATTAGCTTGAAATGGAAGAATAGAAAGAAATTTAGTATAGTCTAAATGTCTAGCACCCATCCCCCTAGCCTCAACAAATTTAAATGTTGAATGCAATCACCTTAGAATTAAGGTTTCAACAAGAATTTGGGGAGAATATGAACATTAATTCCACTGCAACTCTCTCAGTCAAGAAAGTGATAAGGAAAATAATATAGGCATTATTCAAAGTAAATCAGCATCCCAACAAACTCATATGTTGAAATCTCACCTGAAAGTTGGTCAAGCAGGGGATTAGACTTTGAGGGATGATTAGATTATGGAGTAAAGCCCAAATAAACAGAATTAGTGCCTTTGTGGAAAAGGTGCAAGAGCAAGCCCTCACCCCTTCTGCCATGAGAGGGAACAGCAGCATGGCTCCATCTATGAAAAAGAAAATGAACTCTCCCTAGAGATCAGATCTGCCTTGATTATTGACATTCCAATCCCGATAATTGTGAGGAATAAATTTCTGTTTATAAACTACCTGGTCCGTGGTATTTTATGATGGTAACTTTAATGCACTAAGACAAAGATCTATCAAATAAAAAATGGAGACTGATGCAAGATAAGCAATTGTATTAAGAAATCATATATTTCTTCGCAGGGTTTATTGGTCTAGTTCAAATATGAGTAATTTTGAGCAAGTACAAAAGACTGGGTGTTCATTTTTTACTCTCTCAGGAAAAAAAGTGATTTTCTCTGGTTCTCTCTCTCTGCTTCTGCTTCTCTCTCCCCCTCTCCTCCCATTTCCTCTCTGGTTCTTCATCCCTTCCTCTTTACTTTCTGCACTCATCTTTCTTTGCTACTAGGCTTTCAGAAATATACTCCTGTTACCTACAGCAGTATTATTCTCTTGGGATGGCTTCTGATTGCTCAATACCAGATGTGCTCCTACACTTTAGAGTTGGATTCTTACTTGATACTTCTCTCTGGTCTCACCTTGCTGGTCACAGGCAAGCTCAGATATTGAGAATACACAGTAGAAGGAAGATTGTCTTCTCTGTGACTTGGGAAAAATGACTCAACTGTTCTATGCTAGGTAAGATACCTATAATGATGAGTTTGTTATACTGGTTAATTGACTTAGTTTGTATAAAGCAATTAAAATAACAGCTAGCACATAGGAAGGACACAAAAACTATATTCTCTAGTTACCACTGGAGCACCTACTGTTTAGTGTCTACTCACTATCCATTTCCACTTCTAATAATGGCAGCTTAGTGTAATTTGGAGCATTACCTTTCACCACTTGAAATCCTTGGCATGGCCTTTGCTTTGGGTGTGGATACATGTTCATGACTTAGCCAGTCAGATGCACAGTGCTTCATTCATGAATGGATTATGACCCATTCTAAAGCAATAAAAGTCTGTCCTGTAGTTTTTTGCCAAGACTACTGGGAAAGATAATCTGTTTTTGTATTGGCATTGATAGGTGGAGTGGAATATAAAGTCACCAATATCTTTTTACTGTCCTGAGAATGAAGCTGACCCAGAGCAAAGTCCACCTGAAAGATGGAGACCAAGAGAGTCAGACAACATTTTTGAGCATTTAAATGCAAACACCCCATTTACCATTTTTGTTGTTAAATTAGTAAAGACATATTTGAGTTTGCAAGTTTTAGAGCTCTAGCCCACTGGCTTTACCTAAAAGCTTCCGAATTTGTTGGCTGTGTACGAGAGATAAGTATATAGTGCATTACAAGTTTTCACATGATCACTGCTGAACATAATTATAATTAACACATATATTTCATATTCCTTCACAAAGAAAGTCATTCTGTATCCCTAAGTCAGCTATGACCTGTGGCTCCAGCAACATCAAAGAATTGCAATGCATCAGAGACCTCTGGTCTTGTTTGGCCATGTCCTCAGCCCACTTTAGTTTTCTGGGATACATTGTCCTTTACATCGATTTCTTTGTTTTCTCATTTTAGGATAAGAAAATCGTACCTAACCATAGTTAGTAACAAGAAACCACTGATAGAAGTGAAACAAAGATTCAGAAGGGGAGGGGCATCGTTACTTCATTGAAAATTCAGTGAAAAATCTGCCTTTAGTTTTATGCTGTAGAAACAGTAAAAGAAACAACACCAGCCATTTACATCAATGGGGTAGGCACACTTGAGCATGAGCAGATTAAGCCCAAGTAGTAGGAGCACAGAAGCAGGCATATTAATATTTGTACTTTGGTCCGCTCAGTTTGTGTGCTAGCGAGAAAAAAAAACTTGCTTTGTTTATAGAATTTCTAAAAAGATGCACAAGACTGTCCAATTTTTCTTTCATTAAGAGTTCTGGAATCATTGGGACATGGGTTTAATTTCTAGCTCCTCTACTGCCAGGGACAAGACCAGTTCTCAGACTTCCTGGGATGAGGACCATGAAGGGTGCTGAGAAGATGAAGAAATGTAGACAAGGTACAGGAGACTGGGATCAGGGGGCGCGGTCTCTCCTGTTGGCAAAAAGAATTGCTCAGTGATGACAGTGTGTTTATTTATACACCGGGTAGTTTGATGTCGGGTGATACCACTCTGTGTAACAACTAGCTGTCCTCTCACACTCCTATTCTTGGGGCTGGAACACCTATTCTCCTCAGATGTTCTGTGCCTTCGGGGTGTTCCTTGGGCACTCCATGCTCTGGGCTCCACACATGTGAACAAACTCCAGATTAGCTGCTCCTGACACTATTCCTACTAACTGACCTTGGAGAATGTTCTAAAACTCTCTGACCATCTATATCTATTATATAAAAATGATTGTCATTTTAGTTCTGACTCAAAGGACTATTATTGGAATAGAATAAGATGTTGATTGTAAAGATGTTTTTAATATAATAATGTGTAGCAGACATAATAATTATACATATATTAGTGTTATTATGATCATAGTTATTATTTCGTGAAACAAAATGAATGTAGAGACACAGAGTACAATGTATATATACCATGCAGATTACTTCATAACTCACTGTATCAGTGGGAACAGTTTTCTTTTTTTTCAAAATGGCAAGAACAATACATCAGAGATTTGAATCATTCTTCTCCCAAGGGGAAGGTATGAAGTTGATGATGATTGATGGTGACCTTGAAAATATAATTATTTCCAAAGTATTGAAAATGCAATTTATTCTTTTCTGTACTTAGGACAGGTGGAGGAATCTCACACTGAATTGCAGAAATGGTGGGAGGGCATCTGCAATTCAAAATACAAATGAGACTACTACAGATCTATAAAACCAGGCCAGCTGTGCCTTGCAAATATGTTCAACTGTGCACTGAATTTTGTTAACTCACAAAGAAAAGAACAATCCAAGGTATTAGCTGTATCTAAGTACTTCTGGCTAAGTTTAATGAAAACCCTCCACTGAGATCTTCAGTATTTCAGTCTCTTAATAAATTGAAATAATAGATGGAAATTCTTAATATTCACCCTGAATATACAGTATATTGTATGGTTTATATATTCTGCAGTAAAAAACTTAAATCCAGTTTTATTAGCTTTGTTTACTCAAATTTAAAAACAAATATTTCCAATTTCAGTTTTTGGTGTATAAACTGGGAATAATAATCCTACCTTCTTGGCAGAATGATGTCAATGATGAACTCTCTATAGAATAGTTGTACATTGTACAAAAGTTTTTTGTATCTTTAGCATACCTAAATCTTAACTATTAAAATAGAAAAACTAAATGTGCTAGAAGAGAGAATAGGCAGAACTCTTGAAGACATAGGGATAGGAAAAAATTTCTTGAACAAACCCCAATCACATAGGAAATAAAACAAGAATCAACAACTGGGATCTCATCCTTTTAAAAATCTCTTGGACAACAGAAGAAATCACCAACAGAGTGAAAAGACAGCCCACAAAGTAGGAAAAAGTTTTAGGCAGATGACCATCAGACAAAGAACTTATATCTAGAACATATAAACAACTGAAACATAAACAAGACCTACAAATTCAAAGACCCAGTACAAAAATGGGCACCTGAGATTAATACACAGTTATCAGATGAAGAAATACAAATGACAAACAAGTATATAAAAAATGTTCAACATCACTGTTATTAGAGAGATGCAAATTAAAAAGAGCTATAGATCTATAATGTCAGCCCAAATGTGCCTTGAAGTTAAATTCAAATAGGCACTAAATTTGGTTGATTCACCAAGAAGAGAAAAATCCATGGTATTAGCTATATCTAAGTACTTCCAGCTAAGTATGATTCAACCTCTCTAAAGAGATCTCCAGAAAGAATGGCTACCATCAAGAAATCAAAGAGGGGCTGGGGATTTAGCTCAGTGGCAAAGTGCCTGCCTGGCAAGTGCAAGGTCATGAGTTTGGTTCCTGGTACCGGAGAAAAACCAAAAAAAAAAAAAAAAAAAAAAAAAAAAATCAAAGAATAACAAATGCTAGAGGAGCTGTGGGGGAAAAGTAACCTTTCTCAATTGTTGGTGAGAATGCAGACTGGTGCAACTATTCTGAAAATCAATATAGAGATTCTTCAAAGAACTAGAGTTAGAGGTCCCATTGAACTCAGCTATTCCTCTTCTGGGTATTTTCCCACAAGAATTAAAAATGTTATACCACAGTGACACATGTGCACCCATGTTTACAGCAGAACAAGTTTTAACAGCTAAATTTTAGAATTAACCATAATGTCCATCAAAAAAGGAATGTATAAAGATGTGCACCCTTCCAGGAGCTGAACTGAACCATAGACAGCTTCAACAGCCTGAGTGACTGTGCTCTCACCCCACCCCACTGGTGTGGAAAGTGGGCTGGGTCCTGGACAGATTTGGGAGCTTTGGTGACCACAGCACACCCACCCAAGCCAACCTCATGGAAGTGGGGCTGAACTCACAATTTTGGGAATTACATGTGGAAGCCAACTGAGCTCTAGAAAGCTTCAGGAGAATTGGTAAATGCACCCTTCTCCCACACACCATCATAGGAGACATGCTAAGCACCAAGGACCTTTGATTCCATGCCCCACCACTCCCACACCATCATCAGTGCTAGGCTGGCCTCCAGGGAACTTCTAGATCTTTTAAAGCAACACAATTCAGGAGGAAAATGCAATCTCAGACCTCCATCCCACCCAGAAGAAGTCCAGTAAACATTGGAAGGTCTTGGAAGTCACACACCTGAAATTTCCATATTAATAGCAACTGAGTTAAAGAAACAACTCCATCAGGCCATTGAAGACATCAAATCAGAAATAATCAGGCAAAAAAATGACAATAATAATGAAAGAAGTGTTTAGCATATCTAAAGAAGACATACACAAAAATAATAGAGGAGCATAGAAGAATGATACATACTTTGAATGAACAATATAGGAAAGAATTAGAATGCAGGAAACAGATTCAAACAGATATCCAGGAAATTAAGAATTCCATCAAAAGCTGGAAAAACTGTGTAAATGAAGCTGAAGATAGACTTTCAGACCTTGAAGACCGCATTGTAGCTAATGATTGTGAAAGGAAGGATCTCTTAACAATACCAAGGAACCAGGAAAGAACAATTAAAAGCTGCAAGATGAAGCAAAGAAAAACAATGTGAGATTAATAGGTGTCAAAGAACTGGCAGGCATCAACACAAATGTCATAAAAAAACTTTTTGCACAAGTAATAGCAGAAAATTTTCCAAGCATGGAAAAAGAATCAAAGATACAGTTACATGAGGTATATAGAACTCCAATTAGCCATAATCAAAATAATTCTACACCCAGATATATAGTGATCAGAATCCCAGAGTTTCAGCACAAGAATAGAATATTAAATGCTGTTAGAGAAAAGAAACAGATCATGTATAAAGGAAAGACCATCAGAATCACTGCAGTTTTCTCAACACAAACCACCAAGTTGGAGAATAGCTAAGAGTGAAGTATGTCAGGTCCTGCAAGAAAACAACTTCCAACCCAGATTGATGTATCCTGCAAAAGTATCCTTCAAAATTAAAGGAGAAATAAAATATTTCCATGATAAAGAATAACAGAAGAAATCTATGAGTGCCAAAGCAACCCTACAAAAAGTACTAAATGATATTCTAGAAAGATAAAAGTCACCACAAGTTCAAGAACAATGACAGGAACCACCAAGCATGGCAAGCAATTAAACAGAGGGATAAAGGAGGAACCAATAGCAGGAGAATACCACAAAAAAGATACATCAATACATTTGATTATAACAATAAATGTAAAAGTCTTAATTCACCAATCAAAAGAAGCAGATTGGCAGAGTGAATCAAGAAATAAAATCCAACTATATGTTGTATACAAGAAACACAATTAATTCAAAAGTAAATTCATAGACTGAAAAATCAAAGGTTGGAAAACAATACTCCATGCAATAGGAACCCAGAAAAAAATGGGTGTAGATAGTCTGTTTGCAGAAAATGTAAACTTTAAACTAAGAATGACCAAAAGAGATGAAGAAGGTCACTACATAATTGTTAGGGGAAAGCTGCAAGAAGATATAATAATTATAAATATTGATGCACCATTTACAGGAGCTCCCAATTATATAAGAAAAATTTTAACAGACATGAAAAATGAAATATGCAGTAACACAATCATAACAGGTGACTTTCACACCCCATTGTTACAAAGAGCTAGATCAGCTAAACAAAAAGTCAGCAAAGAAATGACAAAACTAAACCATACTTGTGAACAAATGGGCTCAGACCTTTACAGAGTGTTCCACCCAGCAACATCAGAATATACATTCTTCTCAGATGCACATGGGACATTCTCCAAAATAGAATTAGAATGCAGACCATAGAAAATAGACAATATACTAGCACATATAACATGCTTCAGTAAATGCAAAGGAATTGAAATCATCTCATGCATATTATGGACAATAGTGCAATGAAATCAGAAATTAATGTCAAAAGAAATCTCAAAAACTCCATAAACACATGGAAATTAAATAATACTCTCCTGAAAAACCAGTGAGTCACAGATGAAATTAAACAACAAATTAAACAATATTTATAATCAATTGAAAATGCAGATACAACTTATAGGAACCTGTGGAATGCAATGAAAGCAATCTTCAGAAGGAAATTTATGGCAATGAAGCATCATATGAGGAAAACAGATTGAGGACAAATAAACAATCTTATGCTGCACATCAAGAATCTAGGAAAAGAACAAGTCAAGCCCAAAGTCAAAGAAGGTAGGAAATTATAAAGATCAGAACAGAAATTAATGGAACAGAGACTAAGAAAACAATATAAATAATTAATGAATCAAAGAGTTGGTTCTTTGAAAGAATAAATAAAATTGATAAACTTAAACAACCTTATCAAAAAAGGAAAGAAAAAAACTGAAATTAATGCAATAAGGAAAGAAAGGGATAAATGCATTACAGATCCTGTAGAAATTCAGAAGATCATCAATACCTACTTAAAAAATCTTTACTTTCATAGGATGGAAAACACAGAGGAAATGGACAGATTTCTAGATACAAATAAATTATGAAAGCTGAATGAATAAAATATAAAACTAATAACTCAATGTATGCCTGTCACATTGAAAATGTAATAAAAAGCTTACAGTGAAGAAAAGCCTAGGTCCTGATGGATTCACTGCTGAATTGTTCAAGAAATTTAGAAGAGATTCAATGGAAATTCTTCTCAAACTCTTTAATGAAGTGGAAAGGGAAGGAATTCTCCCCAATCCATTTCTGGAGGAAAGTATTACCCTGATACCAAAACCAGAGAAAGACCCAACCAAAAAAAGAGCTACAGCTCAAACTTCCTAATGCATATAAATGCAAAAATTCTCAATAAAATACTAACAAACAGAATACAACAGATCATCATGAAAATTAAACTCCATGACTAAGTGGGATTCACACCAGGGATGCAGGGATGATTCAATATATGCAAATCAATTAATATAATACACCATATCAATAGAGCCAAAGACAAAAATCACATGAGCATCTCAATAGATGCATTAAAAGCTTTTCATAAAGTCCCACACACATTCGTGAAAAAAAAAATCACTACAGAAAATAGAAACAGGCTTTACCTCACTCTGATAAAAGCCATCTATGACAAACCAATGGCTAACATCATACTAAATGAAGAAAAATTGAAAGCTTTCACTTTAAAATCAGGAACAAGACAAGATGTCCACTGTCACCACTCCTACTATAAATAGTTCTGGAAATATCAGCCAGAGCAATTAGGCAAGAGAGAGGAATAAAAGCAATAAGAATAGGAAAGGAAGAAGTGAAATTATCATTATTTGCAGATGACATAATACTCTATGTAGAATTCCCCAAAAACTCCACCAAAAGGTATATAGATTTAATAACTAAATGCAGTAGCATACCTGGGTACAAAGTCAACAATCAAAAATCAATAGCATTCCTGTACACTAACAACAAACAGACTGAGAGAGAAATTAGAGAAAGCACACTTTTCATTATAGCATCTAAAAAATGAAAATCTTAGGAATCAATCTAAAAAGGGAAGTAAAAGATCTATACAGTAAAAATTACAGTACTCTGGAGAAAGAGATCAAAGCAGATTTCAGAAAATGGAGAATATACTCCTTGCTCATGGATAGGAAACACCAACACTGTGAATTTTGGCGATACTCCCAAAATTGTTGTACAGATTCAATACAATACCAATTAAAATGCCATTTATATACATCAAAGATCTAGAGAAAACATTCCTAAAATTAATCTGGAAATAGAAGAGACACAGAATAGCAAAAGCAATCCTGGGAAACAAAGGAAAGGCAAGAGGTGTCACAGTCCCTAACTTAAAATTATACTACGGAGCTACTGTGATAAAATCAGCATTGTACTGGCAAAAAAACAGACCTGAAGATCACTGGAACAGATTAGATGCTGCAGACAGAAGTACGAACACACTCAGCCAATTTGCCTTTGACAAAGGGGCCAAATATGTTCACTGGAAAAAAGACAGTATCTTTAAAAAGTGGTGCTGGAACAAATAAAAATAATAATAATTTTTTAAAAAACCATTGGAAATGATGCAAAGCCTCACCATAGAAAATGGTAGAAGTGTAACAATGGTTCTTGTACTGCCTATTGTTTTCAGACCAGACATTCTAATTATCAAATTCAAGTATGTGAAATTGGTCAAGAAAAAAGAAAATTTTTAAGCATTGTCTGTTCCTCTCAATTAACTACAGACATCAGCAATACAACTATTCCAGCTATCCTTATATATATGCATAAATTTTGTTTTTCATCTTAAAAAACCAACATAACAAAAACAAATACATAAACAAAACAGTATAGAGAGCAATAAAAATGATACAGAATTTTAAAACTTTTTTACTTATTACTATCTTTGATTGTTTGATCAATCTTACATTCTTATGGCTAATGGACTGAGCAACTTCGTTGAAGATCAAAGTGTGTAATAGAGCAACCAGTGTAAATTTCTATCATTTTTCTTGAGGTCATTTACCATTTTTCTTGTTTTTATGTTGTTTTGATTTTGTCTTCATTGTTGTTTTGTCAGTTTTTAAAATTTTTATTTTATTTTATTTTATTTATTTTTTTGATACTGGAAATTGAACTCAGGACCTTGTGCTTGCCAGGCAGGTGCTTGTGCCACTGAGCTATATCCCCAGCCCTAGTTTTTTAATTTTTAAAATTAAAAAATGGTGCTGAAAAATAACTGGCTTTCCACATACTGAAGACTAAAACTAGACCCATGTGTATCACCATACACTAAACTACAGTCAAAATGGATCAAAGATCTAAATACTAAAATAAAAACACTAAATCTACTGGAACATAAAATAGGGAGAAATTTTGAAGACATAGAGGTAGGCAGAAAGTTCATGAACAAAAACGAAATTGCATGAGAAACACTTCAAGGAATCAACAACTTGGATCTCATCTTACTGAAAAATTTTTCACATCAAAAGAAATCACCAGCAGAGTAAAATGAAAACTCACCAATTGGAAAAAATTTTAGCCAACTGCCTCTCAGACAAAGGACTTCTCTTTAGAACATATAAAAAATTAAATAATCAGGCCCCCAAATTCAAAGACCCAATCCAAAAATGGGCATCTGAGATGAATACACACCTCTCAGATGAAGAAATACTAATGGAGAATAAATATATGAAAAAATATTCAACATCACTGGTCATTTGAGAAATGGAAATTAAATCAACACCGAGATTTCATTGCACTCCACAAACTACGCTATCATTAAGTGATCAACCATTAACAAATGCTGGAGAGGCTGTGGAGAGAAAGGAATCCTTCTCCACTACTGGTAGGAGTGTAGATTGGTGAAACCACTGTGGGAATCAGTGTGAAGTTCCCCACAAAACTAGGATTAGAAGTCCCACTTAACCAAGATATCCCACTTCTGGGAATTTCCTAGAAGAATTAAAAAGAGCACACCACAGTGCTATATGTGCACCCATGTTTATAGCAGTGCAATTTCTCTAGCTAAATCTTGGAAACAACCCAAATGCCCATCAACTGAGGAATGGATAAAAAAGATGTTTGTTTTTATACAATGGAGTATTACCCAGCTACAAAAAAGATAAAGGCTTTTATAGGTAAATGGATGCAGCTAGAGACCACACTCATAAGTGAAATAAATTAGACACACATGTGTAAATATCATATGGTCTCCTTAGTGTAAGACCCGAATGAGTAAATAAAACCCAAAACATACAACAGATATGTAAGGGAAAGAAATTGTGCAAAAGAAGGAACAACTGGGATGAGGGAAAGGAGAAAAAGAAAGAAGGAAGGGAAAGTATAGATAAATAGATAGGATAACTGTGCTGCTGATGTCTAATGATTTATTGAAAGGAACACTTAATGCTTAATTTTTTGACCAATTTTGCATGCTTATATCTGGTAATCTGAACAACTAATTTGAAGACAATAATATGTAATATAACAACTATTGGTGAATTCCTACCATCTTGTCTCTTGAAACTCTGTATCATTTCTAATGTTTTTTTTAATTTTTATTCTCTTTAATGGTTTGATCTATCTTGCATTCTTACATCTGGTAACCTGAGCACCTTCATTTAAGATAACATTATGTAATGTAACAACCACTGTTAATTCCTATCATTTTGTTCTGAAACCCTGTATAATTTTTATTGTTTTTTGCTTTGTCTGTTTTTTGTCTATGTTGTTGGTATTTTGCTAAAGCTCTTTTTTATTATTATTCTCTTTGAAGTAAAAAAAAAAGATGTGATATTTTTATACAATGAACTAATACTCAGCGATAATGAAGGATTACTTTGAAACTTTTCTAGGTAAATGGATGCAACTTGAGATCTTACATGTAAGTGAAATAAATCAGTTTCACATGTGTAGACATTGTATTGTCCTCCTCATGTAAGAAACTGAAAGAGTAAATAAGATTGAAAATGTACAATCGATATTGGGAAATGGAAATAAACTGTTCAAAAGGAAAGATAAACTGGAATAGGGAAAGGAGAAAAGAAAGCAAGAAAGGAAAAATATGAGTTGAAAAAGGATAAAATGGAAACAAAGCTTTGTAAATAGGGAGAAGAAGATGAGTTGAAGATAGGAGAGGGGATTGAGAAAGCAGAACAGTCAAACTATATCGTGTACAGGTACAAATTCTAGGACCATTGTGTATATCTAAAATGTACCAATGAAATTACTTTAAAAATGAAAAGTAAAATACCAAATTTATTTTATACTGCATTTCTTCTGTTCATCCCCATTTAACTAGAACAAGGTTCATTTTTGTAACCTATTTAAAGAATGGTATTTTTCATTTTCTTAATGCACTACACAATCCGAATCTACTCAGTACATCTGGCTACAGAGTTTGTGGATTTTCATCTTGTCAGTTTTCTTCAGAGCATAGGGTTTCTTTGCATACAGATCCCTGAACACTTAATCAGTTCCTATAGTGTATTTTTTCGTTTTCACTTTTCCAAAACATGTACCCCTCTCAATTACTTTTCTACAATCTTTCTACCATCCACGTTGTATAAGATTCAATGTTTCTGACTGTAATAAAGGCTTATCTGTTTATTTAGGGGCAGGAAGTTGTGCAATGAAAACAATAGATTGTTTATAATGTGGATTAACTGCCACTGTGATCGATAGAATAGCTGACTGCTAAACATCTTCATGTACTAAACTATGGAAACTGTGTATTTTAGATTTCATGTCAAAAAAGATTTGAGGTTGCATATTAAATGAAACAGATAAATCATTTGATTTCAGGAAGGGGAGATTATCCCAGATTATCTAGGTAGGTTCAACATAATTACAATGGTATTTATATAGAAAAAGGCAGAAGAATGGTGATCAAAATAATTTTCACAATGGTTCTTAAAAATGGAAGAGGAAGTCAGAAGAATAAAAGTCAGAGTGATGCATTATAGACAAGTTTTCAGCAGCCCTTTCTAGTTTGGAAGATGCAAAGGAGCCAGGAACCAAGGAATGCAGGTAAGATCCATAAACTGGAAAAGGCAAGCAAAGTGTGTCCTTTAGAGTCTTTAGGAAGGAATGCAGCAGTAAGACCCATTTCAGAATTCTGACTTCAAAGAGTATGAAACTGAGAAAAAAACCCTGTGCTGTTTTAGGCCATTGAGTTTTTTTACAGTTTGTTATAGATACAATAAAAACCTTACACATTCAGCAAACTTTTTTCTGTAACACTACAGATAGAAAAATGTTAAAATTATACAGGGCATACTCTCTTGTCAGAACTACTTACTGTTACCATGGTAGTGTGAAAGAAGTCACACATAATGGACAAATAAATCAACACTGTACCTATGAAAACAGCTGGAAGGCCAGACTTAGTTTTCAGGTAGTAGCTGGCTGAGTGCCAAGATTGCATGTGGACCGATCCTTCCACACCCTTAAATCTTTAGGCAAGTTATTTTTGTTTTTTTTGTTTTTTTGTTTTTTTTTTGGTTTTGGTTTTTCTCCGGTACCGGGAACCAAACTCACGACCTTGCGCTTGTCAGGCAGGCGCTTTGCCGCTGAGCTAAATCCCCAGCCCCTAGGCAAGTTATTTTTGTATCTCTGAGCTTTAGATTCTTTGTACAAATGATGCAGTCACTTATTCTCATGTGTATCAGAGAGGCATAGGTCTTTAAATATCCTTTCTCCCCTTTCCATAGTGAAAATTGTATCTAGGAAGCAGACATCCTTCTATGAATACATTTGTTGAATTTTGTACTTTAAGTGCAGCCATGACCTTCTAGCTGTGGGAATGTGACCCCAAGTGAAAGGTGATAGTTCCACGCTGATATACACTTCTCCTGTCACTCATCTCTAGTATATATTTTTTTATTCTCCCCTGCTTTTAATAAAGATGACCTATGCAATATCTTGAACATCAGGTTTTGAAGATGGAGCTTCTGTTCTCAGGTCTTTAAATGACTGCATGGAATACAAGTTTAATAGTGTGTGAACAAGAAGTAAATACCCATTCATTTTGAGCCATTGTAGCTTCTTTCTTGTACTAGTATAGCAGCAAGTATGCTGCAAACTGTATGCCATGTTTGTAGGTTTATACTTCTGGGGAGGGTGGTACTCAACAAATACTACTTACACAGTGCCTTACTTCCTAAATCCTACAAAACTCTATTCTATGCTTCATAGGGGTACTCAGAGATTTTGGTTTTACCTCTCTAATTTGACAGAGAATATTGTCTTACAGTTTTGGGTCAGCATGACATAGTGCTAACAAAATGAGCTTTGAAATTTTCTTCTTTGAGTTTTATTCCCTTGTAGTCCCTAACTCCAAAACTGCTTACTCAACAGCTTTAATTTCTCTTAATCTCTGTTTCTGTTTTGTTGCTGTTGTTGTTGTTGTTGTTGTTGTTGTTATTTTGAGGGAGGGCAGCATCTCACTAAATAGCCCAGGCTGATCTTGAACTCAGGGTGATCCTCCTGCCTCGGTTTCCTGAGTCCTGGGATTACAGATGTGCTCTACCATACCCATCTTAATCTCTGTTTCAACTTTTGTGAAACCATATTCTGCAAATGACAGATAACTACTAGGTTTCATTATTTTATGTGAACGTTAATATATATCAAGGTTTTAGAACATGCTAATTAATACTCAGTGAATCATTCATTCATCAGTTATGCAACATTATAAAAATGTTCTATGCGGTATCAGAGTAGTGTTACATGTTTCACTCTTTTCATTGTATATTAGACCATTGCAATAAGAAACCAAGCTTTTAAAGAGAGGAAAGTATAAGATCAGTGGATAAAATTAATGCCTTTGATAGAGAAAACTTAGGTTAGAGTTTATGCTCCTGTGCAGAATCAGCTTTATGGTAACATTTTCATATAATCTCTCTTGTATCATGTGCTAACATAAATTTTCAAATCCTTCAAGGACAGCAACCTTGATTAGTTTTAGATAAATTAGGTATACAATAGGTACCCAATAAATGTTTCATATCATTGTTATTATCATAAAGCTTGAGCTACAAATGCTTAGTAATGACTGTCATTTTTAATATCAAGCGTCATTATTATCAACAAAACAACGTTGTGTTGTTGATATTTTGTTAATGCCGAATTCAAAGTCCTGGTGCTAGGAGCTGATGTAATCCCATTCCGAAGTGCTAAACTTGGCAAGAGAGTCACAGGCTCGATTTGGACATGTATTGGCTGAGTCCTGAAGATGATAAATGATTTCCATTAAAATTCACCGCACTCTATGTAAACCCAAATACTGTACACCACTAAATCTTCTGATAAATCAAGAGTCTATGTAAAAGTGGAATACAAAACAGAGGTCATTTTAAAAGTGAAACTGGTTAATCAATTCATTTGCATATGCATTTAGACAGTCTGTTTAGTTATCCATCAAATAATCCTGAAGATATAAATCACTGCTTCATGTTAGTTTTACATTATCAGACACTACACACCCCTGGCACTAGCAAAATAATGAATCATTACCAAGAATGTTTACTAAACTATCACAGGCTGAAAATGAAGACCACGCCCTGCCAATAATGTCAAGCACCTCGAGAAACGTCTTTCCTCCTTTCTGGATTGATCAAAGCCATAGTTTTAACCTCCATTCCTGTAGAAATAGATAGGAGACAAATCCTTAGCCTGTTTTTTTTTTTTTTTAATACATTTTTATTCTCTCTGTACTACAAACTGAAGCATCTATTTGCTTTTCAATTTTCAGGGCTGTCATCCCATTTCTCAAGCTCCTGTTTCATAGATGAATTTGACTCCGATTTTCTCTTCACCTTCATAACAATTGGTGATCATCCTTTACAGTTCCTTTTTCTAAACATCACTCACACAGCTTCCTTATTGTCTCTGTCAACTTCCTTGGAAATGCCTTTAATACTTTACAAAATCTCTTCTGAAATGGTCACCTAATCTTTGACTATGACATTCTATTTCAGAAAATACATACACGAATAACACATTCAAATGGCTCTAAGACCGACAAATGATGCACAAAGTGAAACTATTTATGGATATGAGCATATTTTGTATATTCTACTAGGAAATATGATTTATTTTCACATGTATATATAATTTATTTTTCTTGAAGATATATTTTTCCATTTTTCATCACATGCCAATTAATGTCTTTAAAAAATTTGGTTAACTTAGAATAGAATGTGTTACAATGGTAAATAGTATCGAAAGTGCCACAGAGAGAAAAATACTCCTCTGTCCCATATTTTCCACTCTTGATTCTTGTTCCTTCAAAACACCCCACTTTTAATAAAAGTTACCTTTTTATTTGAAACATATGCATATTTCCTAAGAATCTAATTTTAGCACTGTTCTGATTATGCTGTTTCTTATACATATTTTACACTGGAAAAGAAATGTTTGACTTTAGTAATCCCATAACCTAAATCCACATCTTTCTAGTACTAATACAAAGAGAGCAAATTTTCAAATATTCTTATGCACCAGGGTGAGTTTATGGGTGACATACAGACTGTGGCCTTTGTTCTTGGAGTTTCTGATTCAGCACTTTTGATGTGGAGCCAATAATTTGTACTTCAAATCTAGCAGGGTGACAGTCACAATTTTTCACGTTATCCCCATACTTCTGTTCTGGGACACAATTTGTGGATTACTGAATTTTTATAGTATTATTATTTATAAAATGAACGTATGATCTTATCTTAATTACCTAAATAATATTTATGTCTATACTGCATAATGTACTGAAATTATAATTCCATAATTGTGCTAAATTATGCTATTTCTGGAAGTGATAGTTTTTCTGTATTACTTCCACATTCTGTAACAAAACTAACACTTTTTAGTGTGTCAAGACTTTCAAAATATACCAATATATTTTATTTTTGGAAGCATTTCTTTTGGAGTCTGTGTTAGTTACTTTTCTCTCATTGCTGAAACAAAATACTCAGTACTCAGAGTTACAGGGGGAAAGGTTTATTTAGCTCACAGCTTGTAGAGATTTCAATCCGTAACTGGCTGGTTCTAAACCAGGATGGTTTGGCTGAGGGGCACTGCAGAAGAGACAAGAGTTCATGGCAGGCAGAAGACAGCAAAAGCAAGCCAGCAAGGGCCCTAAGCAGCTTCTTTCTGTCCCTTTTACACTGTTTATAGGCTACTTGGATTAGGGCAGTGTCAAACTAATCAGTGGACTGATGCACACTTAATACCAGCATCACACACTCTGGATTCACCCACCTGTGGAAAAACCCTGCCTACGACTGCATGTGCCTTTGGGCAGATATCTAGACACAAAGCATAGCAGAAGTTTTCTTCTCATCCCAATGGCTTGCTCATAGTTGGTTACTGTCATAGTTTTGTTTACAATATCTAGAAATTTTCTTGATTATCCTCCCTTGGATTAGTCATTTTCTGTTTCCCAAGCTCTATCTTTTGCATTTTCAGGGTTTTCACATTCATTTATCAAAAGCACATCCTCCAATAGCTCCCCTTAACTGAAATTATCTGTGAATATATTCTTTGGTATCTGCATACTTCATTACAAGTTTGGCTAGCTATGTTATTATAGGATAGAATATTATTTTCCTCAGTAATTTTGAAGGATGATTTTTGTGCCTTTTAGTGTTGATGATAGGTTTGATTATTTTGGAAATGTTTTGTGTTGTGTTCTGTGTGTGTGTGTTGTGTGTGTGAGTGTGTGTGTGTGTATTCTCCTTGCTTTCTGACCCTTGAAATTCAAAGTTCTGCAAGATTCTGCAAATTCAAAGTTCTGTTTTGCCTTTTGGAGGGGCTGATAACAAATCCCATGTATACTGTTAGGATTGTTGAGTGAGTCAAACTGGAGGATAAAGCAGTATTCCTGAATGCCGGATCTAGCAATGAGTACACAGCTCATTATAAGTGATCTTACGGAGCTATGGAGAATAGATAAAAATCCCTTTACATGCTTGCAAATCTGGAAAAATATGAATTGTTTTCTACTTGTGATCAATATGCTTACAAATTGGTAAAAATCTTTTGGGAAAGAAAGCCAAATGGAAACAAAGAAAAATTGAGCTCTGAAGAAAAATTTGTGCCCTAGAATCCATTCCTGTCCTTACCTGATAGGACAAAAAAATTCTCCTTTTTAAATTAAATATACCATTAACTTTATGAAATTTTCCATGAATAAAGCATAGAAGTATATAGTTTCCATTCCTTCTTGTAGCCAAATCATTAGAGCCATCAAACACAATATTTAATATATTTTGAACAGCAAAATTTTAAAGGATCAAAGTATTTCCAGGAGTGTGTTCTCAAATGTTCATTTGTAATTCAGAAACATTCTTTCAGTACAAGTACAAACTCAAAGCTGAATTGATAATAAAGTCCTACACTATAGGTGCTTCATAAACTGTGAAGGTTATTAACAATTATTGTTCTTGTTTTTACAATTTTTATGAATATGACTAATATCACAATGCCACTGATTTACTACTACTCTTCATGCCTTCAACAAGCTAGATCTTATGACATATTGTGTCTACTGTCACAATGCTTTTAATGTACCGTAGCTTATTCATGTGAATAGCACCATCATATAGGACAAATTATCTGACAGATCATTATATTTCTGGAAAGTTTTAGCATAACCAATCGCAGTGCCACTTGCTTTCTCTCACTGCTATTATTCTGTATCATTTTAGTGCCTCTATTTTGTATGCCTTGCCTCTTATCTCCTTCAATCATAATCTCACTTTAATTGCCTCTTCTCTGGCAAATATAAACATTATCTTCCTTACTCCTGGAATTAATAACTTGTCTGATGGCTTATCATCTTTTTTGTTCTCCAGTGCACCATTTCCAATTAAAATGGAAATTAAATGGAACTGAATACAGAAGCCAAATCATATATGTAGCTTTGGGTGGATTTGGATTCCATTAAGTACAAACAGAACCCTTTATATGTCAGTCTTTCTGCTCTTTTTTGTTTCCTATAAATATATACATATGTAGTATTTATGTATACATACAGACAGAGTATAGAAAGAGAATAAAAGGTATATTATTCACTGGCAGTTTTAGTTTTTTTAACATGGAAGTTCTTAAATTTCTCTCAAAATTCCATCTCTCTCTTTCCTCATGTTTGTTTTCATTTGTTTTAGTCTATTTCTTGTTGGAATATATTTCTAAGTTCTATATCTTTTATGTTCTTCTGGGTCCATTGTATGAACTTGAAAGCTGCTTGGGAAAGTGTGTTTCATTTGGTCTGACAAAGTCTTTCTTGCTGTGGCAACAATTCCTCTGCTATGCACAAGAGTTTGTCTGGTTGCTGACATTCCGATATTCTCATCTGCAGACTTAGAAGGCATGTGACTTTTCAGCCAAGTTTAACTAAGGTAGGGATGACATAAATTAGTTCAATATGGGTGGACGCTCTACTGGATAGAGGAGGATACTCACAGTACGTCATCCTACCATACCTGGAGGAAAACTACCATTCTCTCAATTTCCCATTTCGTATACTCCTATTTTGGTTGAAGGTCATGATGCCAGAGCTGAGACACTGAATTGCTTCTAGTGCCAGATTTTTTTGAATTAGAACATTGGGAATTTTTTGGTTATATTTCAAAATACCTTTTTGGCCTAGCCCATTTATTTCCAACTAGCTATTATTATTTTCTCATTTTTTGACTATAGTTCAATATTGTTTTGGTTAAGTTTCTCTCCTTACTGAGACAAAATACTCAACACTCAAAATTAAAAGAGGAGAGACCAGCCTCAGGCACACAGGTGCACATGTGCCTTTGGTGGGCAGACCTACCTGATCCCAGAGACTCAGAACAGACTGGACACCTGGCACACAGGCACATGCTCGCCTTTGGCTAGTGGATCAACTGGAGCCACAAGACCTGGTATAACCATCCCAGGAGTGCCAAGTAATCAATGAGACCAACAATGTGGAAGAGTCTGAGGCAGCAGCAAGCAGCCAGGGTTTGGGCTTTGGAGAATTCCATCAACAGAAGACCAGTCCCAGCCTCCACTTCGAGAGGCTAAGATCAGCTCCATAGCTAGTGCAATTCCCATGGCAAACTTGACTGGAGTACACAGCACTTTTCTCGAATCTAACATGAACACTATCACAGAACTGAGAACACCAGAGGTATTTTACTACTTTTATTCTCCCTTGCTTGTCTGATTGGCTATCCTTTTTCTGTCTGTTTGGAAGTCATCTTCTTGTGTCTCCTATTTTATGGTTACTTTGTTTTTGGATATTGTTTCTCACCTCTCTTTCTACCATACTTTTTTTCCTTATGTTCTTTTCTTTCTTTCTTTTCCATTCTGCTTATACTTTCTTCCTTCTTTTTTCATTGTCTAGATTTATTACCTATCTTTTTCATTTTCTTCTTTGATCCTCTTTCTCTCTTTTCTCAACTACTTTTGGAATTTAAAATTTCTAGTGAGTAAATATTCTCTTCCCTTTCCTTCACATTCTATTTCCCTCTTTCCCTCCTATGTCCTTCAGTTTCCCAAAACTCAGATGATCATCCTTTGACCTTTAGCCATGACTCTACTATATTTGACCTCATTCATCACTTTATCCTGTCTCCTACCCATCTTAACCTCCCCACTCCCCACTCCCCACAAAAGGGTAAAAGCACTACACTAAAGGGAAAATCACTGCATACAAGTACATGGTATACGTTTTATTTTGTTATATAACTTTTGAAGTAGCAAACTTTAGAGTTTGCTACTTCAAAATTTTAGAGATGTACTGTTTGCTGCTTTGGAGATGGCAGGTTAAAGGTTGCCATAGTTTGTCAGTAGTTAAGCTGTACTTGAAACTATTGTTATTAATAACTATGCTACTTTAGCCAGGAGGTCATACATGTTATAACCAGTTTTTCTCCCCTGTATGACCACACTGTAATTGTATGGTGTTATTATCACTGCAGCCCAGTATCAAAGGATTAGGGACCGAGCCAAATAGTAACTTTGCATTCTTTACAAGTTGGGAAGGTAAGTTCTTGGAATAGCTATAAAGAACCAAGCCTCAGTACTGGTGATAAAGCCATCGTAAGAAATTAGCAAGCATCAATATAGAAAGTGAAATAAAATAAAGCAGAGAAAATAGGAAATGACAAGACTCAGAAGCAAAATGAAACCCCAAACTCCTAGGCTACACAGGACAAGCCCAGAACACAATGAAGTAGATGAAACCAGAAATCAAACACTGGAACTTTCTGAAATGAGAGCAACAGAAGAGAAAAAACAAGTGGAAAAGTCTATAGAGAAAATAATCTCTCAGGTACAAAAATACATGTTGCTTAAAATCCAAGATATTAGAGAAGACACAGGTAAAAGTATAGATGAGCTTAGAAAAATGATAGAAACAAAAAATGCCCAACATAGGAAAGAATTGGAATCCACAAAACAGATCCAAACAGAAATTCAAGAGATTAAAACCTCCACTGAAAGTATATGAAACAGATTGAATGAAGCAAAGGATAGAATTTTAGATCTGGAAGACCTAATTGCAGCTAGTGATCATTAAAAGAAAGATATGTTAAAATGGCAAGAGGTTGTGAAAAATCAATCCAACAGCTACAAAATGACACAAAGAAGAATAGCATAAGATTGATTGGGGTCAATAAGAAAGCTGGAAACAGCACAAATGCCATAAAAAAACTCCTCACAGAAATAATGATAGAAAAATTCCCATGCATGGATAAAGAATTTCACATACATTTTAATGAAGCATATAGAACTCCAAACAGCCATGACCAAAATAAAACTACACTAAGAAATATAATAATCAATATAGTTGGGGATATAGCCTGGTAAACACAAGGTCCTGGGTTTGATTCTTGATAAAAAAAAAGATAAAAAATAATCAAGATTCCAGAAATTCAGCATAAGAACAGAATATTAAAAGCTGTTAGAGAAAAGAAGCAGATCACCTATAAGGAAATCCATCAGAATCACAGGAGACATCTCAATGCAAAACCTCAAGTCAAGAAGAGGTTGGAATGAAATATTTTGAGTCCTGAAAGTAAACAAATTCCAAACCAGGTTAAAGTACCTTTCAAAACTATCTTTCAAAATTAATGGAGACACAAGATACTTCCATGACAAGGAAAACTGAAGAAATTTATGACAATTAAAGCAACTCTACAAAGAGGATGGAAAGATATTTTAGAGAGAAATAAGATATTCTGAAAGGTAAGACAGAGGAAAGTTCTTCTGAAAGATATTCTATTGGTTTTTCTTTCTTTTTTTTTTTCTTTTTTTGAGACAGGGTCTCGCTACACAGTTCAGGCTGGCCTTGAGCTCACTTTGTAGCTGAGGCTGGCCTTGACCTCATAACAATCCTCCTGCCTTAGCCTCCCTAGTGCTGTGATTACAGGCATGAGCCACCACACCTGGCTGTCTGAAAGATATTCTAGACACAGATAAAATTTACCACAATTCCAAGAAAAACAGCATAAAGAAATCCCCAGGCAGGGCAAGCAAATAAACAGAGAGGAAAAGCAGGGAAACAACAGCAGGAAAATAATAAATAATGTGACAAAGATAAGGCAATACATATCATTTATAACCATTAATGTAAATGGCCTCAGTTCATGAATCAAAAGAAACAGACGGGCTGAATGGATCAAGAAACAAGATGCAACAATATGCTGTTTAGATAAAAACACATTTAACACTAAAATAAATTTATAGGCTGAAAGTTAAAGGATGGAAAACAATACTCTATATGACAGGAACTCAGAAAAAAGCTGGGGTAGCTATTTTGTTTGCAGACATGTGAACTTCAACTCAAGAACAATCAAAAGAGATAAAGAAGGTCACTAAATACTTGTTAGGAGAAAACTTCAAGAGAAAGAGATAATAATCATAAATATATATGCACCAAATATGGGAGCATCCAAATATATGACAATTATTAATGAACATAAACAATCAAATATGCAAGAACAGAATTGTAACAAGAGAATTTAATGCCCCATTGGTAGATAACTAGACAAAAAATCAGCAAAGAAATATCAGAATTGATCCAAACCTGTAAAAAAATGGACATAGTATGTTTTCAGAATCCTCTACTCAACATTATCACAGCATTCATTCTTCTCAGGTGCACATGGGACACTATCTAAAACAGACCATATGCCAGCCCACAGAACATGGTTAAGTAAACGCAAACAAATTGAAATTCTCTTGTGCATATTATCTGACTATAATGCAATGAAATTGGAAATTAATGGCAAAAGAAACCAAAAAAGTCCATAAACATATGGAAATCAAAAAACATCTTCCTAAACAACCAGTGAGTCACAGATGAAATTAGAGAAGAAATTAAACAATAACTACAACTAAACAAGAAAGCAGATAAAACATAGCAGAACTTATGAGATGCAATGAAAGCCGTCCTAGGAGGAAAATTTAGAGCAGTGAATTCTCCCATGAGGAAAACAGAATGAGCACAAATAAATAACCTAATGTTACTCCTCAAGCTTCTGGAAAAAGAAGAGTAAGAGAAGCCAAAGCCCATAAAGGGAGGAAATTCTAAAGATCAGAGCAAAAATTAATGCAATGGAGACCAAGCAAACAATATAAAGAATTACTGAAGAGTTGTTTCTTTGAAAGAATTAATAAAAGTGATAAACCCCTAGCCAATCTTATCAAATGAAAGGAAAGAAAAGACTCAAATTCATGCATGGAAGAGTGAAAAGTGTGAAATCACTACAGATCATATAGAAACTCAGAAGATCATAAATACCTACTTTTAAAATCTTTATTGTTATAGAATGGTGAACACAGAAGTATTGGAAAGATTTCCAGACAAGAGAATTACCAAAGCTGAATCAAGAAGATATAAATATCCTAAATAACCCAATATCAGTCAGTGAAATTGAAAACATAATAGAAAAATTACTATCAAAGGGAAGCCCAGGTCCTAATGGATTCACAGCTGAATTCTACAAGAAATTTAAGAAGATTTAATGCCAGTATTTTTCAAACTTTTTAATGAAATTGAAAGAGGAGCAATTCTCTCTAACTTATTCCTACAGGCAAATATTACCCTGACACCAAAACGAAAGACCCAGCTAAAAAAGAGAAGTACAGGCCAATATTCCAATGAAAATAGATGCAAAAATTCTCAATAAAATACTATCAAATAATGTGGCAAATCACCAAGGTTATATTATACATCATGACTAAGTGGAATGAATCCCAGAAATGCATGGATGGTACCATATATGCAAATCAATTAATGTAATTGATCATATCAACA
>NW_004955480.1:5287973-5292142 GCF_000276665.1 Chinchilla lanigera | reverse complement strand
AGAGAGAGAGAGAGAGAATAGAAACAAAGACAGCAATAACTGAAAAGAAGGAAACAGTGCAGGTGTGGTGGTGCATGTTTGCAATTCCAGCACTCAGGAAGCTGAAGTAGAAGGACTGCCCTGTGTTCAAGGCCAAATGGGTCACCGAGTGAGTTAAAGGCCAGGCTGCATGACATAACCATACCTTGTCAAAAAAAGAAGAAGAAACAAGAGCAAAGGGAGTAAATATGAAAATAGGAGTGAATACATGAAAGAAATTCATTCTGTTATGTTGAGAATGTTCAGAAGAGTACAGGTAGAAGCAGGAAGAAAGAAGCACTTAGAAGAATATAAACTTTCTAAGAAGATTTGTAAAGGGGTGATTGTGAGGGTGGGCCATATTAATTATGAGATGCACATTAAGTACAGAATATATGCAGTAGGGTGATTAAGCTTGTCAAATTGATTGATTTCAAAGCTGCCACAGGTAATAATAAAGCACATGCCTGTGTGTCTGAGTGGGTCATGGAAGACTGGCTTTGGGTAATGTTCATGATTTCTGATTCCCTTTCCTCTGGCACTGTTCTAATTCTATTTCCTGGCCACTATGAGCGAAGGACCTTTGACCCCTTTTGCCTCTCTGCTGTAGTGTCTGCACTGGAGTAAGCTTACCAGGGACTGAATCCTCTGGAAGCGCAAACCACATTTTTTTTCTCCTCCCTTAAATTGTGAGTGTTGGACATTGTATTTCAGAGACGGAAAAGCTGACAAATACATGCTATTACACTTGAACCTGGAACTCAGGATTTGGAGCGATGTGAGCATATTTGCTATTTGGAGCCGTTAGATATGATGTTGTCATCAAATGTTTATATTGTGATCCAATACTGGACCCAGGAACCAAATCTGTAAATGGGAGGCAGTGCTCATCTTTAGTGGTTATTGTTCAGGTATGTGCAAATGAAATTAGCACACTAGCCGTAGAGATCACAGAAGTATGACAGAAGGCTTGCCTATGAGCTAAGAATATATAGTATTGTTAAAATGATAGAGTTCTAATATGTACAAGTATCACTAAATTCAGTGAAGTAGGCACTAATAGAATTCACTGTTGAATTTATCACGTGGAAGTCACTGATCACTGATAAAAGCATTTATGGTGGATGTAGTGGGAGGGAAACCCCTCTGCATTTAAGAAAGGATGAGAAGGGAGGATGTTGAGATAGGAAATTAGAAACTACTTATTCCATGAGGGCATCAAATGTAAATATAAGGCAGTTACTCTAAGGGGATTGAGAGTCCCTAGAAATTAGGTCTTAAGGAGGGCATTTACAAGTGTCATATGCATTGAGAGAAATACCATGTTGCAGAATAGAAAGGGAGATGTTAAGAGTGATTCCTCAAGTGGCGAAACTTGGAAGGGATGCAATGCATAGGGCATGAATTGTGCCTCAAGGCACCGTGTTCATCTATTAGAATCTGTGTGAAGTCAGAAGAATGGGCCAAGCTGGTAGGTTTAATCATGGGAATCTGAGCACATCCTCTTCAGAATCCTACCTTCTCTGAGTTAGGGAGGCTCATAAGTGAGAACTCAGAAAGAGAGCACATTTGTTAGAAGACTGAAGATTTCAAATCTTCTTGATATGAAAATAAAAGGTAACAAAATGAAGTGGTGCTAATAATGGGTGGTAGGCTGTAGGCACTCCTGGAAGTAAAATAAGATGTATTAGGGTTCAGATGTTTTTCCCCAATCACATTCAGCTGCACCTATGCAGTGCTGACTGAGCAAGGGGATGGGGTTTTAACCAGAGTTAGGGAGGGAAGAGAAAAGGGAAAGTAAAGTTAAGTGTCTATGCAAGAGATCACTTTTAGTGATGAGTTACAAGGCCAGGGAAGGGGGAAGTAAAGGCGATATGGATATAAAAGGGAATTGGAAGATAGATTGGAGATCTCAAGTGGGTACCAAAATTGGAGGAGACAAATGAGCTAGAGGAAGAGAAATGATAGGATGCAACAGCTGAAAGATGGAATAAAAATTAAGCATGGAGAGAAAGTTAAAAGGTGGGAATTATTGATAATAACATCTAAATTATTTTTGTGAACATGTGTAACAATTTCTTTTATTGTCCTTAAGATATTTCACATCTCAAGATTTTAGTAGTGTTTCAGACCCTATAAAATTAATTAGAAAGACTTTTTTTATTTTTAAATAAAGTATTTTCCAGGAATCCTTCAGATTTTAGTATTGAAATGGTCATTTTTTCGAGGAGGTTAAGTCACTAATAGGATAGCCACTAGCCACATGTGGCTATGTAAATTTAAATTTCCATGAATTAAAACCAAACAATTTAAAACTTATTTTCCAGAGTCCAGCTGAGCATATTTGAAATGTTCCTAGGCCTCATTTGGCTAGTTACTCCAGTGACTAGTACAAATGGGAAGCTTTATCATCACCCGCAAAAATTCTGTTACATGATGATTTTCTGGGGTTTGTGTTCAGCCACTCCAATGTTCTATACTTCTGTGAAAATGTGAATATTAAACTATACTTTTAAAGCTCCTGACCTGTTTTGTTAGAGATAGGAATAATTTGACAATTACTATGGTGCTATAAGAGCCTAGATACCATGTGTTTTATGGTATCTATGAAATAGATCATTGCCATGGTTACTGTATCACATAATATAAGCTAATGAGAAGTGAGTTAACAGCAAAAGGCAAGGAAAAAGATGCAATCATTTCCCTTATGTTCTCCCAAGTCAAAGATTCTAGTTATTTGGAAGTGTGGGATGGGTTATGATGTAAGCCATTAACACTCATCATGGTAATGTACCTGCTAGCCCTCAAATCAAATCCATGAAATGGCGCAAAATGCAGACTAATATGCAGATGGGGAAAACCAATGATTCTTTGAAAACCATGAAGCTAGCAATTTACTTCCAGGCTTCATTTGGAATAAGATGAACAAATAAGCAATCAGTTTCTCATAGCGAAGGTGAGGTCAGCTAAACATCTGCTTTATTCTAGCCACGTGGTGTAATTTTCAGAAGAAATTGCTAAGGCTATAGCCAGAATGTCAGAAAGGCTTATTTTCCATCTTCAGTGGATGTTGTCATCATTTGATGGAATTTTGCTTTCTGTGTCATTTAATTATATACTAAAAACATACAGTACAGTGAAAAGAAGGGTAAGAGAAGACTAACAGAGAAGAAAATATTTTCTTTTGTGTGCTAAAACTGTGTGAGATGGTGAGATTATATCAAGTCACTTATTTTTCACACCAATTATTTGGTATATGTTTTATTTTCATCTCAGGCATACAGGTGAAAGTACTTGGAAACATTGAAATCAAGTAACCTGTTCATAGTCTCAGAATTGATGATGGGAGGAGGTTAGAATCTTTCTCACACCAAGAAACTGTCTTCATACATAACAGAGATACATATCACTTCTACATTTCCTGAATAAGTCATGAATGCTTAGGTGGGTTGCTTCATTCAGCCAGGGAAATGGACTAGCTCTCCTGCTAGATGTCATGAAAACACAGCAGAAATTGACATGCATGGACTTGCATTTGGAGAAAGCGAATGTGTAGTGAACAGTTATTTTGAGTCATGTATCAGATTATGCAGTTTAACAATGAATTGTTTGAGTTTCCACTAAATGAAATGGAGTAGTTTTTTTCAGTAAATATTTTGAGAAGTTAGAAATTCACCTGTCAGATATATTTAGGCAAAATGTACAAAGTTAAGCTAAGTGATACTAAGCTAAGTGCTAAGCTAAGTGATACTAAGCTAAGTGCTACTTCACAGAAACTTCTCTAGAAGAGACACCAACTTCATCACTGTCAGTTTTCATACCTGATAAATACTTTTATGTAACTATTTTTTTTGAAAGATCCTCTTTTCCCTTAAAAATGAAAGGTTTGTTAATTTTCTTGGTTCTTTTTAAGTAGCCAACTTTCAGTTTTGTTGACTTTGTCAATTATATTTCTAGTCTATTTCACTGATTTCTTTTATACTCTTTCATTATTTTACTTTTTATTGCTTTGAATTAATTTGTTCTCGTATTCCTCTATGATGTAGGACTTTCTCCCTTTTATATGTAGGCATTTACAGCTCTGAGTAATTTAGTCGCATTCCATAAGTTTTGGTACAGTGCTTTCCTTTTCTTTATCCCAGATATTTTCT